>NW_022280044.1:34246-37460 GCF_004355925.1 Anarrhichthys ocellatus | reverse complement strand
GGTGTGGTGGGGGGTGGGGGTGGGTGTGTGTGTGTTGGTGTGGGTCTGGGGGGGGGGGGGGGGGGGGTGTATCAACAATGACTCGAGTGTGAGCTAGGAGGATATGCATTGAGAGAGAGGAATTCAATAACAGGAAAATAGCCAGTGATAGAAACAATCCCTTGAATACCGAAACCCACCCTTCACCGATGTTGCTCTTGGCACAAGCTTTGCTTTCCATTACTACCGTTGACTTCTTAGGATGCTGATGTTTGAGACGCAGCACATGGCTGCACGGGGAGGGACAGCACGGTGCACGATGGCTCCTGATGTGGCATGTGAAGTCCCGAATTCCAGTCCAGTTGTTATCACGGTCGCCTCTCTTTCTGACAACGCTTCAGGTTTAGGATTTGGCCTCGAGTCGCCGTATGTTCAGAATCATCATGCATGGATTGGCACCGGAGGACAGGTTGAGACAAACGCCTGTGCAACTAAACCACAAGGCAGTATTTAAAACAGTGTCTGTAAAGGCCAAAGCTATTTCCTCTCCGACAAAGCTGTGGTGTGGTTTCTGTAGAGCAAGTTGCTGGATGCGGACTGGATTGCTGGCTTTCTCTGTCTGTCTGGCTGGTAGTTGTGGCTTGGCCTGTTCATCTTTTCTACTGGCTGGATGGCCGTGGATCAGCCTCATCTGGCTGCCTGCCTGACTGACTGGCTATTATTTTATTTCGCTATGTAGTAAGCTCATGACATTAGGACGGGAACATTTGCCCGTGACAGTCGGGGAGGTGTGCTAAAACACTGCTGACAGAGATACGAGCTAGTGGGCTGGGATGTTCCCTGCCTGCCCATGAGCCCATCATCAATTACAGCATTAAGGCCTCTTTAGAGAGAGAGTGTCTCTTTCACCATCCTCGACTAGAATCGTTTTATAATATTATACTTTCACATCGTTTCTCCAGTTGCCCGCTACGGCTGCTTGGTGAGCACGGAAGTGTCCCTTTGAATGGAACAGGATTGTGTACTTTGCTGGCTAAGGAGAGGCAACTTAATTGCAGCAATAAGTTACACAGACATGTTCCAAAGCACAGTGCAAGACAAATATGACAGTACGTAACTAATGGCATTCATTTCTGTCTGGTGTTGTGCATGGTACTGCAGAGATAAAACAATAATAATTCAATATCATCATGCTCTTACACTTTTTAAAGTAAATTACAGGGCTTATTTTGAAGAAATGTCCCCATTAACGCACCTAATATTACTGTAATAGTTAATAAAATCATCTTCACTCTCTTACTTTGGGTCCAGTTACAACTCCTATTTGTTAGATTTGACTCATTGCTCAAGGATGGACCAAACTGCTCTAACTATATATGTATATAGGTGTATTTGTGTTTGCATGCAACCACGATCGCGTGTTGCTGCGTGTCTGTGTGCATTCGGTTAGATATTTTCGTGTGTGTGTGTCTGCTGCAGCTCAGGCTTGTGTTTTTGCCAGAGAGAGAGAGAGAGAGAGAGAGAGAGTGAGTGAGTGTGTGTAGCAGGGGTCAGGTGATAAGCTACGACTCAGATAAATTAGGTTAATTTGAGGTTTCACCGGCCAGGACACCGTCATCTACTATCAAATGCCACAGTGGGGGAGTTCACTTGGCTGCAAAATGACTCCCGTGTCATTCTTGGCCCTGGATGTGTACATTGTGCCGAGTAATGCAGAATTTGCGCACACTCATTTTCACAAACTCGTGACGTAAAAACCCTCGCGCTGATACTGCACAGCAGACGGACGAGAACAAGACACACTTATTCATACACTACTTACACATTATACAGACATTCAAAGCAGATATTTGCAGCACAACACACACACACACACACACACACACACACACATACTTGGTGCAGCTGTGTGTACGCTTGTGTACACACACCCACTGCTGGGGCTTACCCAGGGAAAATACCTGTGGTAGGAGAAGAAAGTTGACCTAATGGGAAATTACTAGGCATCCTCATCAGACCAAAAATAACTCTTATTATTATACATGCCATAACCTAAATGGCTCTTACGGGAACTTTCAAACTTCCCAGATGTCAGATTGTAGTAAGACATAGTTATAGTATCAGGTTATTTGAGATCATCATCATCTTCATAGAACAAATAAGTATCTTTTAAACCCACATCTCACCTCAGGGGTATAACTGGAGGTCTAATTTGTTAACCCATGCAGAAAGGAAAGGTATGACTAGTAATTTCAAAAACACGTTTTGCCATAAATACGTATACTGTGTGCAGTATTTCTGCTGTTTGATGGTTTGATGGTCTGCTAGAGTAAAAAACAAAGCTACCGTCGATGTGAATGTTTCTCCCTAGAATGTAGATCCCTTTAATAATATCTAAATATTTCTTCTTCATCTTGAGGTTTTAATTCAAATTTGAGCCTCTAAATTGAAGGTTGAATGTTTTTACAATAGTGATTAAGGGCCTTACAGATAACTTGACCGTATTTAAGGTTTATTGTCTGTTGTTAATTTTCGGTCTTTGCCCTCTTCCTTTTACATTCATTTTTATTTTTCATTTCCGTCTGATGGCGTGGCCCCATAAAAGTCACAGCAGTGCAACTCAGATAAAAAAAAAGAAAAGTGAGTTTGCCACATTTACTACATTGTTTGATCGGTAGCGTGTTCTGAAAGTGTACAATACTTCCAACAGCACTTTAAAACACCCTGCACTGAGGCAGATTTAGAATGGGCTCCTATTAGGCCTGCCTGCCAGATGTGTAGTGTTAACCACAAACCTAAAAAAAAAAAAAACCTCCCCGCCTGCTATCAAACCTTTCACCACCAATTGGCATCGAATCCAAACAGCAGACAATCTTTCTGAGAGAAAAGATGCTTTTCTCCGCCTTCTTCTTTCACCACAGTGCTTTGGTCTTTTGAGGCGAGCGAGTGCCCAGTCAGCTCGGTTTAATGCTACACAATGTGCCATTAGCTCAGATAGCGACTTGCCCCCATGCTACCTCTTGCGCGGCTGCCTGAGATGGATAGCTGAGTGCTTTTGCAACCTGACAGGACACGCTACCTAACTGTAGACTGCTGCTGAAAGGGTGGTGTGGGGTAACCCTTTTAGGAGGCACTTCATGGATAGCATCTACACTTAAAGCAGGAGGACTGGTGTGGGAGAGAGAACATGTGTGTGTGTGTGTGTGTGTGTGTGTGTGTGTGTGTGTGTGTGTGT
>NW_022280044.1:3516-34236 GCF_004355925.1 Anarrhichthys ocellatus | reverse complement strand
GTGTGTGTGTGTGTGTGTGTGTGTGTGTGTGTGTGTGTGTGTGTGTGCGTGTGTGCGTGTGTGCGCGCGCGCGCATGTGGGGACATTATGAGTAAAGGGCATGCACAATTCATGTTGTTTTCGGGACGTCACACTTGAACAAAATACATCTGTCAAAACTGCCGAAGCTAATTTATCACACGCTGACTTACTGTACATGGCTTTCAGAATATTTTTGGAATCTTACTTTAGTGAACTAATGAACAAACCGAGGACCCCTAACAGCTGATTGTATGGTAACTGTATCTGCTGACTCCTCTCTTAATTGAGTGTGTTTGAAAGTGACTGTCCGACTGTAAACGTGGTGTTTTCTGCCAGAGACCCAGCAATCGTAACGGTCGGTGGACTAGATCAGACACAAGTTCCGAATTCACAATTATAAACGAGTGTTTTCATGCGCATGGTTCTCAAAATGCATACAGTATACCTTTCAACGACTTCAATTTATCTTCACGCGATAAAACTTTGCTAAAGCCTGCCTCTGTTCTTGGACGTTACAAAATGCACAAACTCTTTGTAGAAGAGGGCAAGCCAGGTTTTCACACACACACACACACACACACACACACACACACTGCTGGATTTGAGGTTTGGGCGGACTGACCTGAACTCCATGACTTTTTTTTCCAAGAACTAGATTGACCCTAAACCATGTGAGGGCCACCTTCTGCTAATACCCATTAAGAGTGAACCGGTGTGAACTGCTTATCATTCTGTGTCCAGAGAAGAGCCATGTTGTTAATGACAATGGGACTCTTAGAGCTAAAGCCTGATTATTTCCCCACTATGTTAACTCCTCTTTTGTGTGCATGGCGCATGTTTTCCTGTGTGAATATAGCACTTTACACAGCAGGACATACATTAGTAGCTGTGCAAGATAAACTGTTTGTAAAACCTTCCAGCTGATGGAGGTTGCCGTCGTGCGTGAACACAAGGCAGGTGTTTGTTTTGGAGGTTGTCTGTACATTTGAGTTTTGAGGAGGTTTGCTCAATAAGGTTGCAAAGTACGAGCCACTTGTCTTGCAACTTGATTATTAGTGATGACTCCGTGTGTTTGTATTCTGTTGCCTGGGTAATGGCCATATATGGATAGAGAGGGAACTACAGATGTCAGGGATACCAAATGAAAAAAGGCTTGCAAAATACTGCCACCGCAGCCTGTGTGCCAGGCTGCGCATTGTTTGCTATGCATGCTTTGCTTTTGATGTATATATTAAAAATGTGTGTTTTAGTGTGAATATGTCTCACTTCCTATCTGCTGACCACCAACAAGTCCAGGCTTTATCAACACGACCCACAGCTTATCTGTGTTTCATAAAAGCTTCTCCTGGAAGTGACCATTTTGCGGTGTGTTGCACCTAGAGCTGTCGCAATAACCGCAATATTGCAATTCCCCCACATCCACAAGTTGAAAGATTCACGTTGCAAAAGTGCCTCTTTCAATCCTCAAAAATCACAACATAGCAACTCAAGTCCCCCTCCTCCCCCCACAAACAAGCTGTGGTCTGATTCTCAGAAACCTTGCACAAGGCTGCTCAGAAGCTGCTGGATTTGCAGGTTTTTCTATTTGAACTTTTTGCAAAAAAGGTTTTTTTTCCTCCGTGTGTTTGCCAAGAGCAACACATGATTAGTGTGCACCAATAGTAATACTGCTCAGTCCTCTCTGGTCCAGCTTTGGAGAGGAGATTTAGAGGGGTTTATATTGTTGTTGTTTACTTGTAATCTTTTAAAACTGAGGCACAGTTTCATAATGCCTTGTAAAAGTAGTAAGCTTGTGTCCTGTGCTCATTTATACTCTTTCCCCCGTCTGTAAGCCCCGAGAGACGTAACAAAAAAAAAGTTTTGGCCAGATGTGGAGCTGCCGTTTATCTTAGAGAATTACCTTTTTGCATCAGTGTCACTTTTTCATCTCCAGTACAACTCATTTCTGTTGCTTTAAACTCAACAGCATATGTAAAAGACATTAAACTGTGAGCCAGGGAGACAAATAAAACATAAATCACGACTACATTTATGATATCTGATATGGTACATTGGATGGATTTTTGGCAAATGCTATTTTTAGTGCAATGCAGTACATTTTAGGCACCTCTTCATTGAAGTCCATGTAACTGAACATAATAGAAGTAATGTCAGCCAGACCAAACCGCTGTGAGTCATGGCCGATTCTCAATATTAGAGTGTGACTCAGAGCGAGCAGGACCTGGCTACAATATGTCTGTTGCCTCAGAGATTTGATCTACTTGACCGGGTAATATGTTTGCAGTTCAGAGTACATCTGAATTCTGTGAGAGTTATTTCTGGAGCCTACAAAGTTTGCAGATGTTGTTTTCTGTGGAAAGGTTCATAGGTCACAAACTAAATGTCCAGATGATCCGTCAACAGTGGAGATAAAAAAAAAAAAAGAGCTTACAAAATGCCTGACTATGCTTTTTCCAAATAATATCTCAGTGAGCAGCATTTAGCAATTGTGCGTGAAGACCGCTCATTTGACTTTAATGAGGCCTTTCAATTCCCCCCGGGGTATGTTTTTAATCCTCTAAATTGATCCTTTTAATATGCACTCGGCTTTGTATAAGCTACTTTTGAAATATACAATACCACCCAGTTAAACCAGATTCTAACCAGCTAACCACTTCAAATTAAAAAGCTGACATATCGCACGCAATTCAAAAAGATTTGACGGATCCTTTTCACATATTAAGTGCAACACGAAGGTTTCTTTGAGCCGTTTGAGGACCCCCCCCCCCCCACTTAGTCCCCAATGAGGAATATAAAGTCTCGTTTTCTTGGGTGTTACAGACTGCTGTTGTGAAATAATAATCTCGACCGTACTGTTAAGTGCAAAACACCAGGAAAACATGAACTCGGTGGGAAGGTGAACGGAAGGGAGGGGCTGATATTTTAGAAATGTTGTCATCTCTTGTGGCCGGCACCAATAACTGGTCCTTTCCTCTCCCGTGCTGCTTCATTGGGGGAAATCACTCAATTATTGATCCAATGCTATGTGGCTTGTGGACGTGTGAGTGTAGCCGTGCACACACCTACTGGACTAAGAGAGTGTGTGTGTGTGTGTGTGTGTGTGTGTGTGTGTGTGTGTGTGTGTGGTGGGCTGAAAGGAACTGCAGTAATTTCACATGGAACGATGCCTGCCCCACTTTCAGTCTTTTAATCATGTATAGACACTCGGGGCACTCCTGTGTTTGTGTGTGTGTGTGTGTGTGTACGCTCATGTGTGCGCACTGTATCCGTATTAATCTGTGAGTGTGAGAGAGGCTTTTTCGTACAGTATGTGTCAGAGGAGATTGCACTTAGAAGTCCCCGAGCCGAGACCAGCTGTGTGTTTGTGCGCGTTTCTACTGCCTACGACACAATCGGTCACCACGGCGCCACTGTCCTCATTTAAACTTTTGCAACATGGATTAGTCGGCAGTGGTTCATTGGATTTAACTTTGTTTGCCTGTTGAGCTTTATAAGCCAAAGACTGAAAGAAATACAAGAGCTGAAATATGATATTTCTAATATGAATTGTGTGAATGTTAAAGATATGTAAACAATCTCGTGATTTTTTTACTCTTCATGGAGAATTACTCTAAATAACCTTCTCATTTAGATTCAGAAATGTATTCAACGGCTAACTACAATCAACTGGCTAACTACAATCTCTATGTGACATTGTGTGTGTCTGTTTTGTGTGAGCGCACTTTTGATTTGTTGGACCCTAGCAGTTTGTAGCCCCGTGATGCCCATCCCTGTGACTAACACCCGTCTTAACAAGCTGCCACAAGCAAACTGGGCTATTGTAGTGGAAAAAGCAAACAATATAATATTTAGCTGGCCAGCAAGCTTCAGCATGCCTCTTCTCCTTGTGCCGTGCAGTATGTGGTGTATTTTGTGATTATATAGATAGGTAGAAAAGTACATTACATATTTTAAGAGTGACACCATGTCTCACCAGGTATTTAGTCCCGACACCCTTGAGCTCTTGGGTTCCTTCACTACAGCAGTGCTGAAAGAGGAGTGAAGGATGTGGAGCAGCACAAAATGTTCAAACATGATATGTGGTTTGGCTCAGGGGGCGACATCGCTCTTACTATTTCTTCTCTTGTGTCACACATGAACCAGGCATTTGTCGATTTGCTTCCTTGTTGACACTAATTAGGGGTAAAAAGAAAAAAGAAAGCAAAACACTGCTGAACTTTCATCCTCCCGATTTCAACTAAAACTGTTATCTTTCTACTACAATCTGCCCGGGGGTGTTTTGCGTTCTCTTGTCTCTTTTGTGTGTAACTGCAGAGGGAGGAGAGGTCATGCTAGACGTGTCTGAGCCGGGGCCCCTGGAGCCCGGACAGCAGCACTGTACATCAACAGCCTGACAAGTATTGACCGCGTCGCTCACTATGGAATGCTAACAGCCGGGGCTGGGTGTGGCCACGCTGTGACAGCGGCTCTGACCCTGTGACCTCGGTTACATAACCCGCTGTGAGTCTTTTGTCGGGAGTGACAGAGAACAGCGGTTCGTGATGGGACGCGTGGCCGACGTGCCACGACTGTGACGTAACCCGGAGTCACAAGAACCGACTGACCTGACTTGCCACATTACTCTCTATGTTATATTTAAACGAGCGTGTTGCATTCATGCTTTGTCTAAGGCCACCAAGGGTGTAGTATACTAACACACACACACACACACACACACACACACACACACATACACACACACACAGCTCTAGCATTCAAGGTTAAACAAAGATAGCCAGACTTTATTTGGGTTAAGGGCAGTGCAGCATGTTGGATGTGAGCCGTGACCTGACACGCACACACACATAGTGTACACACACACACACACAGTACACACACCTGTCAGTGTGGCGTCTGCTCAGTCCTCTTTCTTGTAGTCTCTCTGTCCCTTTGTCCTCTCTGTCCCTTTGTCCTATCTGTCTTGGTCATCAGACCTTGTAGCAGGATCTCGGGGGACAGCTGGTGGGACAGTGTGAGCACCTGCACTTTGTGTGTTTGTTTGTGAGTGTGCATCTTTATGTGTGTGGGGTTATGTACATCAGTGGGGTTGGGAGGAGGTAGCTGCAGAGTCCTGGCCAAGCGTCTGTGTGTGTGTGTGTGTGTGTGTGTGTGTGTGTGTGCGCATGTGAGCACCTGTGCTGCCAGCGGGAACCTGCCACAGCCGTGGTGCTTGATGACGTATAGCTGGTGACTTCCTAAAGTCGTGCTGTGAGCCCCATAATAACCACTCATCTTAGTGTCCAGAGAAGGATTGTCAAGTATTTGGTGCATTAGAGATAGATACAAATATGTTGACAAAAGCATGATTCAGGTTGTTTTTTTTCATTTCCTTTTAAGGTTCTTCTTCTTCTTCCACCATTCAAAAACAACTTGAACTCTGACTGCAAACAAAGTAATTGCAAAAAGAGAAGAGATGCATTTTCCTCTTCACAATTTGCCTTCAAAAAACAAAGCCTCTTTTTTTTTTTTTTTTTTTTGTGCTTAATTGGTAATGGCAATTTTGAGATTAGCCCATTATCTCTGATAACGTGGTATCACTTTGGTTCTTTCACATTTCTGAAAGGCCACTGCAGAGTATTTCTTTCCCTCACCAATGAACTATGAGTCGACTTATATAAGCAGTCGAGCCACCATGAAGAAACTGCTCTCTCGCCACAATTAAAAGCATGACTCGTCATTCAGAGCACTCTGACAGGATCTACATTTTGTCGGCGAGTGAGACTAAAAGTTTTGCGTGCAGGAGGTAAACGAGGTCTCATGAAACCTGCTCTGACAGCAGTCGCTTGTATCCCGCCGCTCTAATGTGGCGGTAGAGCCGCCGACATCCGGGCGGCCATTATACCCGCCGTCAATGTCAGATTCCTGCTGGAGAGCATAACAACTGTTTACAACTGGAGAAAGAGACTTGAGAAATGATCAAAAGCGGTAATTACTATGCCTGCGTGGGCGGCATATGTCTTTTGAATGTTTGGAATAATGTAAATCGAAGAACGCAATTTGTGTGCACGCGGTCTGCGCATGTGTGCCACTTTGAAGATGTGATTGTGTGTGTGTGTGAGTGTGTGTTCCCTGCAGGCCCCCCTCAAAGCATATTCCCCTTATCCTGATTCTCCGATCTTAGGGGGGATCAAAGCCGGGCTCCCCGCTACTCCTGCGTCTCCCGGCCCTCTGCGCGAACGCTGCTCGACCGAGGAATGCTGAGTAATTCCCTCAGGTGACAGCTCTGATGTTCAGCGTTTGGTGCACTCTGTCAACAGTCTCACTCACACATGTTAACTCCCCACACACGTGTGTGGGTGTGTGTGTGTTCAGAGGTAAATACTGTACATACATGCAGCCACGCAAAGGAGAAATGGAGGACTTCCTTTTACTGTCACTCACTCAGTTTTTTTTCCTTACTTTTATCTCTTTCACACACATTTCTTCAGCAGCAGTGGGGCGTGTGTGTGTGTGTGTGTGTGTGTGTGTGTGTGTGTGTGTGTGTGTGTGTGTGTGTGTGAGTGTGTGTGAGTGAGAGAGCTCTGCTCTGCTCTGTATTTCATTCTCCCTCGCTTACATCCAAGGAGGAAAGAATATGAGATCTAAGGAGAGAAAGGAGGACTGGCTTTCTCTCGATACTGCAGCATTTGTTATCGAGTTGACTTCGTAAATTGCTCTGTGACAGTAACATGATCACATCGTGGCATTAGACAGCTGTTGTTATTCCATAAAAAGTTTAATGACATCAGGAGATGCTTAATTAAAGTCCCCACCTGTGGAGGCCCAACAGAGCGGAGTCAGACAGGAAGCAAGAACCTCTGCAGTATTTATTCTCATCATCGTGTGCATGCTGACAAAATAGGTGTGTCAGTTGTGTTAGAGTGTGTATTTTAGCTGCGCTGCTATGTATGCTATCTAGGCTGTGTATGTAAGCATCATCCGGTACACAATAAGCACATTCAGGCAGCTTTTTAAAGAGGAGGCTGAACTTTGACCTGCAGTGATGGAGCTGTGGTGCTTAATTTCTCTCTGTGTCTCATCGTGTGTGTTTTCGGTCTTCTTTTCTCTCTCTCTCTCTGTCTCTCTCTCTCTCTCTCTCTCTCACTGCTTTTCACCATTTCAGTTTATTGAGCCTTAACCGCACAATAGTTCACAAACAGTATTGCAAGGCCCGGTTTATGTTTGAACGTGTGTCGGCAACAAAACTGGAGAAACTGATGGAATAATTAAAAATAAATAAAGATGTTGAAAATAATCCCAATAGTTTATACCATAATATTCAGTTAGGTGTTGTGTCGAGCAGTTTCCCACCTTCACACTTGATTTGCGATACGTTGTTCACAGACGCTCGTTATGAATGTGGGCTATGAGTCCATTTCTGGCTGATATGTGCACATTGTAATCTAACGTATTATGGTTAGTTTGCTTGGTGGTTCATGGAAAGTCCTATAAATGAATCAGTGTTCGATACACACTGCGTAGTTATCTGGAAGAGGTGCTGAACATTGCTCGTCCATGACTTTCGTGTGCGTCGTATGTAGCTGAAGGCTGGTGCAGACAGAGTTGTGTTCAACTAACCGGCCTATTGTTGGCCAGTTTGTTGCTGGTCTCGTTGTACCCAGTCAGTGAACCCAGAGCCTGCAGTGCAACCCAAGAACTTTGCAATGCTGCACTTTCGTCAGTCTTTGGAAGCCAAGACTTATGACGCATTTTAAACCAGAAAAACAAACAAACAGCTTGTTTGTTGTAGTGTATCTTTTGCAGATTAGCCAAGTAAAAGTCAGTTTCAGTGGAATTCCCTCCTGAGGACAGTTGCCTTCTGGTGCATTTGGTCTATTCCTTTCACTCATGGGTTTTCATCTACTTACAAAGATACAAATAAAAAACAGTGGGACTATAAGGAAGGACATGTTTATAGAGACAAACAAGCCCACAAGGAAGCAAAAAAAAAACCAAATAATGTGTGAAAACAGAAGCTGATGTGACATGAAATGTGACAGCGAGGCATATGCAAAGCTGCAACACAAAGGACCGTAGTGAAAAACATTGCATAATGAGCTCTAAATACCGAGAGAGTCGAGTTTCTTGTGTTCCTCTCTGTCTAGTAGCGGTGTGGATTAGCCAGACAAGCTAGGTCAGGGTGTAATCCTGCAAGAGATATTGCTCTGTTCCCCATTACACACACACACGCACACACATGCACACACACGCACACATGCACAGACGCCTCACCTATGGCTTTGTGGACAGCTGTGCTTGCTGTGTCTGAGTGCGTGTGTAATGTGTGTGTAATGTGTGTGTAATGTGTGTGTAATGTGTGTGTGTGTGTGTGTGTGTGTGTGTGTGTGTGTGAGAGAGAGAGAGAGTGAGTGAGTGAGAGAGAGTGGGTGGGTGCGCGCATGTGTGTCCAACCCTGCCTGTTACAATGGGATAGCAGGCAGGGAACCAATAGAAAAGCAGACTGACAGGGGCAGGGCATGGTTTGATAAGTGCACATGGAGATGTACATATACACACACACACACACACACAGCCACTCATACACACACACAGGCTGCCACTATTATTGAGTGCATTGTGAGACAGGCAGGGAACTGAATCCTGGGCTGCTGAGTAGGAGGAAAAACGTGTGTGTGTTTTTACAAACCTATGTGGGTGTTTTTACAAACCTGTGTGTGTGTGTGTGTGTGTTTACAAAGTGTGTGCACACATTCGGTCCACTCTTTTCCATGTAACAGACGAGGTGAATCCAGGTGAAAGCTCTGTCACTGTATTGATTTCAACCCTGAAATCAAAAGATAGATATTCATTAATGGCACAAGGCAGTTTAGTAGAGGATTTTAATTAGTACATCAGTTACTCACTGCGTGTTGAGTTGAATTCTAGACGAAAACTTGTTTTTCTTGCGTGCCTCGACCGGCGAACGAAGAATCCGAAAACGGAGTAAATCCTTGATGAATTGAAATAAATGGAGGCCAGGTTTATCAACAGCAAAACTGCATCAGAAATCTCTTTGCAAACTCTCACACAACTCGTCCAGTATAATCCGTGTTCATCCAGTCTAATGCTCACTTCTTCCCAAAATCATGCATTTTTGCCTAAATATTACTATTTAAAAAACTTCCAGCATGAGATGGAATTCAATTTAGCCTGCGGTGAGTACTTAATATACAAACTGTGGGTGAAATATTCCTTTAATACATTTACTGAAATATATTGTTCAAAGAGGAAATGAGAAGTAATGAGTTTATTGCTGGTTGTATGTATTTCCATGTTCAGTGTTGTGCGTACTGTTACATAAGCTCCTCCCCTCTTCTACTCACACACAGTTCACACCCTGCATTTTAGTAAACGATGTTGCAAACTATAGTTTCACAGCGCCGTTAGATGTTGCGTATGTTAGCTGTGCTAATTAAGCTGTTAAATCTACACTAATAGTGCAGGCAGTCACTCCAGTAAAATGTTTTTAAGCCACAATGTCAATTGAACCTCAATACTTAATGTAGAGCTACATCTACTCACATTGTGGTTAATTGTCATTTCAATTCACATTCCGGTAACAGTCAGGGAGTACGAAGCAGAGAGTGTGCCGGTCTTGTGTTTATCAGCCGGCTGTGACAGACGACACTCTCTCAAAGACACACATCTTACTGCATGTAGACTCTTCCACAACAGTCTGTCAGACAATTAATATCTGTGGGTGTGGGTGTGGGTGTGGGTGTGGGTGTGGGTGTGTGGGTGTGGGTGTGGGTGTGGGTGTGGGTGGGTGTGTGTGTGTGGGTGTGTGGGTGTTGGTGTTGTTGCTCCTGCTCCTGCTCCTGCAAGTGTGTCTATTGTGGGTTTGTAAGTGTGTGTACGTGACTCTTAATCCTGTGTGTGACTATTTAAATGTGTATGGAAGGTGTTGTACAGGTTTCACATGCTTGCATGCCCGCGTGCGTGTGTGTTTATCAAATTTGTCTCAACTTCGTACAAACAATAAAAAACGTGTGTTTTGAGTATCGCCGTCTGTCCCCCCCCATGGGGCCTCATCATCACATGATCGACCGACCTGATTTTGTGTCGCAAAGGCGATGCCTTGTTTCAGGGTTCAACTTAATGCTCGGCTCCGCCCCCCGTGACCTTGGGACATGTCTGTGTTGCTATGGTAACAGCCTCCAGGGTTACTGTAAATTACATTATTACAGACATTACAGGATTGCATTGAGTCAGTGTGTATTTAGTCGCATATTTTGACTGTTTATCGGTGCTTTAAAGGGATAAACACAAACCATTTGAAGTTAAAACAAAAGTTAGATCACATTTTAACAACAACTCATCAGGCTATGACCCCAAAAACAAATGGAAAAACAATATTTTGTTTCCAGAGAGATGCTGGTTTTATCACCAGCTTTCCATTTCATCATAATAGCTCTCAGTTAACTGGAGGCATTTGGTGAAAGTGAAACATTGTCGTGACGATACAGCGAGCCAAGTCCGTGAAAGAGACCTAATTGCCTCCAAATAACTATGTTTTGATTTTCTTTAAAAGAAAAAAAAAGGATGCATGCCTAAAACCAGTGTCTCATGTGGATAAACAAAGCGTGGTTGCCATGCTGATGGGGCATCAGTGTATAAATAGCATGGGTGTTTGTTCTGAATACTCCAGAGAGAGAGAGAGACAGTGATAGCCAGTGTACAGAACCACAAGCACAGGCCTTTACACATGCTTTGTGATCTCATCAAGGAAGAGCTACTACTAGCATGGACATTATTTTTGAACACTAATCTCTTGTCCATTTTTCTGCTCTGGAACACTCTTGTCAAGTAAGACTGCGATGGCAATCAATATGCATCAAAGGTCAACACGTTGCCTCTATTTACACACATCTGTCATCAACATTGAAGAGGAGTGTGTTGTTACAGTAGCGAAACACACAACGCAACAACGCAAATACCACACACATTCATGTAGCTTTAATGTTTCTGATGTATTTTATAGGATATTTTATGTTTTTTCTTTTTCCTTTTCATGAAAATTGGGTCTTAAAGATTATTAAAGTGTCTTGCTGACTTTTCCCAACTAGAAACAACAAATTCTGGATGCGAGTGGTTAAGCGAGCGAGTTGAAGGTCGTACGTCACATCAAAGTCACAGAGAGTTTACTTTTCTCCGTAAGCTGCTGTTCTGCACAACTGCCATTAAAACTGAAAGCAAATCATTTTGTGAAAAATAACACGTGGCTGAAGGTTAAGCTGATGATTATAATTGCATAGCAGGGGATTTGCTTATTATGCAGTGATAATTGAGCTAGCACAAGCAATAATCACAGCAGGAAACATAAGAGAATAGAGCAAGGAACACTTTAAAAAAACGCTCTCTACGTCTCTCCCTGTAGGGAATGGTGACAACACCTGCAGACAGACAGACAGACAGACAGACAGACAGACAGACAGACAGTGGACCCGACGGCGCAGGCACCCGCAACGCTTCCCTCCCATTGGTGGAGAGATCCAGACTTCGCACCAGGAACTGCAGCCCCTGTTGCTTGTCAGCTCTCAGCTGAGCAGCAGGCTCCGCCTACTCCGCCCCAAGTAGCTCTGCTCTCAGGTAGGATGTAAAGTCTTATCCGTTGTAATGTGTTTGGTTCAGTTCGAACAAACTACGGAGCGTTTGCACGCTCGGTTAGGTTTTGTTTCAGCTTGTGTGAAAGCTGTGGATCAAACTCTGCTTTCACATCACAAACAAACTGCACCAAAGTGGAGCAAAACCAATGAGTTCTATGTCAGCAGGTATGTATTTTTAGCTTGAATTCAAAAGCTAAACTACTATTAAATCCATCTATTAATCCGCATATCCACATGATTGCTGGGAAATTTACCCAAATGTTGTTTGTTGATTGATCGTATTTCAGCAGTTAAGAAGCCGGTGAAACGCAGTGACCACAGAGTAATAATTCAATCATAACATTACACTACAAGCGTCTGTTTCTAACTGTTCCTCATTATTCATTACATACGCGCTCCAGTTACAGACCCAGCAAAGTGTTGCATGACCTGCTGTCACTCACTCGATTAGATTTTCCATGTGTCGCTAATGACGCAGGATGACTAACCAAAACTGTCCAAAGAATAGTTACTTGTCGAGTCTATATATCTTCATGCTTTCACCTCATGGCTCCTTAGTATGAAGACAGTGTGAACACAAATAACCAGAACTGAAAGGCAACGATGTGTCTTTGAAGATGTCCAAATGAGCCACACTACAGCAGCTGACTTAACCGACTCTAGTGTTTCTTCTTCTGACAATAATAACAATAATGTTTCATTATTACATTACTGAAACTGGATGACCCTCTGATTTTTCTGTTCTGTGGTCTAAAGATAATAAACTTGTCTGGGCCTGTCTGAGCTTCCTGCCCCCCCTTCTCCTCTCTTCTTCCATTCATGTGATTTGTCTTTTGATTGTATTCTTTGCTTTCTTGACCCTCAACTCTCCTCTCTGCCTTTATCTTAGTCTCTATCCATTCTCTGTCTGAGCTGTCTCCCTCTGTCCTCTTTTCTGCATCCTCCCCTCTATCTATTGAAGCTCCTCCGTCAGTCCTTTATCCCCGTCTCGCCAGCTGTGTGTTGAGGCTCCATTCTCTCCTATGAGGGAGAGTAGAATGAACAGCGAGGAAGCCAATCCCGGCCTTTCGTCTCATTGAACCCATCTCTTGCTCCTCTCGTGTCCTCTTGTATCCTCCCCTCTCGTGTCCCCTCCTCTCCTCTGTCCTAAGACTCTGCTGTGTCCTCTGCCTCCTGCTGCTCACTGTTCCACGTGTCTCAGATGGAGTGTTACTTTTGATGGAAGTTGTATCTCAGGTGAGGGAAAGAGATTACACATAAGCAAAACCAAAGTACAGACTGAATATATGTTCCTATTTTAATTAAACTACAGATGTTCAGAAGAGTAATTCGTTTTCAAAAAACAATCACCAAACCCAAAGAGAAGTGTCTTCTGAGTCTCATCCCAGTAGCTGTTGACAAAACAGTTTTGTGTTTATTACCCTTCAGCTATATGCGGTCATACTTGACTCCCCGACAGCATCATTAGATTCTGCTATGAGGTACTTCAGTGAGCTCGGGGACTTATCCTACAACTATACAAATATGTTTTGAAGTACGGACTAATTAGATTATTAAATTAACTTTGTACCAATTCAGAGAGGAGTAGCGAGGAGGGGCGTAGAATTAGGAACTTCTTCGAGAAAGTAGAAAGGAAAGGTACGATTTTAGATGAAACAAATGCAAGTACAGTAGATAATTATATGAAAAGCCTGAATATCAAGTAGTCCCATAAGTACATTTTTTTATGTTCTGATTCTTTCTCACTTGCAAACATTCAACCTGTCCCTGCCCTTCTTTCCCTCCCCATCTCCTCTCTGTCTCCTCTCTCCTCCCCGTCTCCTCTCTCCTCTCTGTCTCCTCCTTTCTTCAGCCATCACTCTTGCTGAATGGGAAATTACACATCAACACTCCCTGGTTCTTTCTGCTTCCCCTCTCTTTTGTAAATTCACCGTTGACAGTCGCCTTTCTTTGAGCAGAACGCCTCAGAAGTGAGCAGATGGAGTGCTGACAGTCTCCAAGCTCAAACAATGACGCTGGGCGGCAAGTCGTGGCGATCAACACATGTCAGAAAGTGGCTATTAACGGGGAACCATATACATTCTGTCCGTCATCTATATAGGGGATGGATCCATTTTTGTCCAGCTGGCTGTCGAGGGTGTAGAGTTGGAATCCAATCGCCTAAGAATTGACAATAGTATTAAAGGAGCTGTACAGGTGATAATGACGATACCACCGACGGCGTGGACGCAGAAGCGCAGCACCCACCCTCCAGAGCTCAGCTCAATTTGACTACTTATCTGGCGGAGGGTGGGTGATGAGTTGATGAGGATAGAATCTGCTTCATAGTATGGTGGTCCGGCAGCTGATACTTGCCAGATGGCAGCAGGATGAACAGGCTGTGGCTGGGGTGTGAATTGTCTTATAATATTCTGTAGGATCTTCGCAGGCACCTCTTATTGAAGTTCAAGACAGCGTTTACTTGTAAAACTGGGGGATGGTTTACACTCTTACTAAGACGTTACTATTGTTTTACTACTTTGTTTTTATTGCCAGATTGAGTCAGATGACCTGTCGACTCTACTGTACACGATTAACAGAAATCAGGAACTGAATCAGCCTTATCTGTCTGCTGTTACTACACTGGAAGCGTCACATTGATCTGCTCATTAAGTTTCTCACAGTACTGGTCGACTGCAACTTTAAATTCAGATAATCCCCTTGGCTGTGATATTTTAGACGCCAGGACAAAAAAAGTAAACTTGTTTATGTCTTGCAGGGGAAATCTGACAGCTTTGTATGGATTCAATCAATTTGCAGAGATTGATTTTCATTTTTTCATTTGGGACTGAAACTACTCCCACCCGCTGTCTTCGTTAGACACGATGCAGCCTGCAGCAACAGCTCACAGTAATCTCAAAGATGTCAAATTACCAATTAACCCAGCTATGCTCTCTATAATAAAGCTTCACAGGAGCCTTCAGATGTCCAACAATGCCAAGGAGTATCAGTCCTTGAACAAATGCTCGATATAAAGGTAAACTGAGTTGTTCCTGTTGTTTGACGTCAGACTCTCTCTCTCTCTCTCTCTCTCGCTCTCTCGCTCTCTCGCTCTCTCGCTCTCTCTGTGTGTCTGTGTGCATGGATTTCCCCGTTTTCTTGTAAAAGCTGCTCTCTGCTTTATTTGATCTGGGCCTCTGCTCTCATAGTAGGATTGAATTGGGTTTGGAGAGCAAGGGACACACACACACATACACACACCTGAGACTCTCAACTTGCCACGGCAGCTGCCCCATAACGAAGGAGGGAGAGAGATAGAAGGAGGGAGGGGGAGAAGAGGTGCAGCAGCAAAGTAAGGTACATGAAGATGGGGAAGGTGGTAGGATAAAAAGAAGAGAGAAGAGGGGCAACTTGCATCTTTTAATGAATGTATTCTCTTCTAATGTGGTACTGGCCACAGAGAAGGAGAAGCCACTAATGAAACCAGGACACAGTTTTTCATTGATTCATCCCATTTTCTCGGTATCTTCCCCCCCCCTTCTTCTTGTGTCTGCCTCATTGTCTTCTGTGCTCTGTCACCGGCCCCCTGCAGAGTCCCTCACTCTCGCCATCTTTGCTTGTCATGCCACCCCTCTCCACAAACGCGCTCTCCGACACGCACACACTGTGGCTGTCTCTGCACACTAAGCAATTGGTTAATTACCTTGCCCAGTGTCGCCGAGAGGAGAGGAGGCAGAGAAATGGAGAGCGGTGGAATGAATAAAAAGGTGATGGAAATGAAAGAGTGGACCTGAGACTGCCTATTGTGCGTGTACTGAAAACACTCTTAACAAGAGAGAAGAAAAGAGTGCAATGAAGTACTACTCTTGAACAAAATCTATTTTAATGTTTCAACCAAGGCCATTCTGTTCAGTAAATCAATCGTTCTGAAAAGCAGCTGTCTTCTTCGTCCAGGGAAAGCCTGTGGGGATATCATGTGTTCGTCTGTCTGTCTGTCCGCAGCTAATCTGGAAAACCACCGGACCCATGAGCCTAGCCCGGTTTCTGTGCTCATTTACCTCTCATGGTTGCGGTGATTCAAAATTTTCAAAATGTTCTGCAGCATGTTGAGCATCTCCAGATGAATTCCGTCCCCTGTGATGTCACGATCCACCAAAGTTAGGCGCGATACGAGATGAATAAAACCCCGTTATTTTGTTATCTTTGCCATCTTACATGTTAGGGAGCCGGGAGGGACAATTGAGTGACATTCAACTCTTCTTTGTTCGGGAGGGGAACACAAGGAGACACACCTAGCAGAGATATGCACTCTACTGAGTGCATGTTTCTAGTTTGTGTTAGATTCATCTCACAAATGAACATTAAAATCACCCATGATCCAAGCGACCCCCCCCCCCCCCCCCCCCGTGTGTGGCCCGGAACCCAAAACCTGAGAAACTGTAGCGTAAACCTTTTAGTAAGGCTGTAAAGCTCTGCAGCGCAGCGGCACAATGTGTCTTCTGTCTTTCTCCACCTCCTGACAAAGCAGTGATGTCATTGAATTTCAGAGGAATGAATCCTCCTTCTGTTCTGAGAACCGCACAATACAAATCTATTTAAGTATAATAAGTCTTTTACAGTCAACCTCTGCAGCAGCTCCTTTGTGTTCCATACAGTCGCGCCTGTTTACAAAGGAGGCACGTTAAAGTCAATCCTAGTAATCATACAGGGCGTATTTAATAAATCGCCGTGTGTACTTTGCGTCCATCTGCGAGGGATTCTGTGCATGCCTGTCAGCATGTTTGTTCTGTTAATACAGCATATACCTTCTCCTGCGCATGTGTGTGTACTGTACAGTGCGTGGGCGTATGTATGCATGCATTTATGTCTGGATGTTAGAGACACAGCCTTGAGCTGTTTGTGCACCACTACATGCCGAAAGCAGATGTAAGGGAAATGTGAAATGTCATCTGGAGCTGTGGGGTATCGACAGGAATTCGGCCAGCGGCGTGGAAAAACGTGTTCCTGTAGGTCAATACTAATGAGCCATGCGTGTGCCGGAACATGCGTTTGTGTGTGGGGATGGACGATGGACACTTGTGTCTGCATTTTTGTGGCGTGCACTGTATCTCAATGTATCTAAGCATTTTAAATTCGTATTTAAGAGCCAGATAAAGTGTGTGTTTTAGGAACTGAGGAAATGTGTGTGTGTGTGTGTGTGTGTGTGTGTGTGTGTGCGCGTGTGTGTAAATCTGCTCCGTGTGGGTGCCATTATTCACAAAAGCGCGCTTGTCTGCTTCCGGCGTGATTAATCCACCGTCCTCTTAACTCCGACCCACTTTTGTTGCTCTTTTCTTTGTTTGCTCTTGATTCCCTCCTGCTTTATAGCATTAAGCAATGAGTAATGATGACTGACATCATCTCTGGCTAGCCTAGCGCCGACTAATTGGCCGGAGCGATCTTATTGCATTAGCTGTTATTCCTTCAGGGTATTCCCTGTCCTCCGCCCCCGCTTTGAAAAGATATCCCTCATTGTTTTCACGGAGCAACTTATTGCTTTTGTGTGGCATTAGGTTTTGGTTATATTATATTCACGGTAGGAATTCACCGGTTGGTTGTAAGCAGGTGGAGAAAGTTGCACTTTTGATCGATGGTTTGTGCTTTTTAACTTGAAAAGCGACTAATGGTACAAGCTCTGATTGCTCTTCGAGCCTCTCTTGTTAATTGCCATTATCTACAATGCACGTCTCAGGAAACCTCAAGGATATTACAAACGCGCTACGGGGACACTAATACGCCACTGAAATGTCTTTGGTTATTGTGTGGATGCTCTGGGTGCTCGTGTGAGAAAACAATAAAGGCTGAAAAATGAAGTTGCGCTTTAGATTTACTCAGAGCCTTGAGAGGCTTTCTTTCCTCCGCTCATCTCTCTCGCTGTCCTCTCGGTCTTCTTCCTTTCACAGCAGCCACTCTAAGAGCCACCTTTCCAACTGAGGCAAAATGATTATAGTAATGGATGCCTCCCCCTCACTCCAACCCTTCTCTTGCTCTCCTTCACAGTCACTACTCTGTACATTCTGTTCTGTACATTAATGTGGCACTGGTGGATGCCCTCGCTCTCTGCCGCTTAATGCAATCACACCTCTCCGGTGTAAGTGCTCAAAGAGAGACGGAGAACCGGGGAAGAGGTAGTAGGGGAAGTAGGGGAGATCTGAAGGGGACGGGACGGGTGGCGGCTGGCAGAAGTGATCGCATCAGAGGATGATAATTACCCGCAGACAGCACCGAGAAGTCATGCAGATGGTATAATTTACAGGTTTCTCTCCTCAGTCGAGCTTCCTGTGTAGTTTCTTGGCACAAATGTCATCCGTACGACCGTTGAACTACTTATTTCCTGTCTCCGTTTTAACTAGCAGTTTGATTATTTTTCAACTCTGGTAAGCACGGGACGTCTGTGAATACCAGCCATCATGACACACCTTAACTATTAGCTGAAAGGGTTAAAGGCAATCCCCCGGAGAATTGTTTGACTTTTGACTTTAAAAAGTAAAAGTAAAACTACAGATTCATTGTGAATGATGAAATGAAAACAGCGACATATAAAAGTGGTAAGTACATTAGTATTTTAATGGATCGTGTGCCTGGATGTTCTGAAATAGCCAGGAGTTCATGATGACAAACCATGTTCCTCCAGGAGCAGTTGAGTTCAGATCAGCAACTTCAGCGTTTAGTGAGATGAATGGGGATGGCCTTTGTGGGGCCTGGGAAGTCCTTATGCGGAGACCTATAGATAGCTTATTGCTTTTATAACTAGGCGGCATGATAAAGCACCATCTTTCTGACCACCCACTCTCTCTGCTCTTCACATCGCTCTGTGTGTTACTCCGGCTCCGTGCCTTGTTGCCTTCCTAATCTTCTTCTCTTTTCGACCTCTTTGTCAACTTTCCCTTCATTTTTTTTTTACCCTTTCATCTTACCGCGTGTCCTCATTTCTGCTTCTCTCCGCATGGCTCTTTCTAACTCCTTCTTGTTGACTTTGCCCCACTCTCCACTCGTCTCCCTTAAATATCCTCTCCTCCTCTCTCTTTTAATAGTTAGCAGCTACTGCTTATTGTTGTTGTTTATGTCAATTTCCTTTTCTTAGGTGGTTGGCATGGCTGAGCAGACTCTTAGTGGTGTTTGTAATTGGGTGATATAAAACCCTCGCAGTTAGCTCCCACCCTCTGTGATAATAACCTCGACAAAACCAGTTCAAGTTAGCTTGACAGGAGACAAAGAGACAAATAAACTTACCATTAGGACTGCATTAGTGCTGGTAGTGAGGATGTAGATAGCGTATCTGACGGTGTAATGCATATCAGAAATCTGTAGTGTGCCTGTGGTACTCAGAAATGTATTTTTTTACAAGTAATTTGAACACTATATATCAATCTTAACACTATATTTCAGTCTACAGTAGCAGCAGGATTCGTCTTGAGCTGAATTATCCCTTATCTGTAAAGTACTACAAATAAATCCCAAAATAAATTGTGGGATTCTGGTAGGCTGTCTAAAAATATCCCACCATTATTCTTGTACTCTATAGCGCTGTACATACCAAGCCTTCCTCCATCACAAAATTGTCGGCGCATTCTGTACGGCAGTGCTGATGGATGGCCACTTACGAGTATCACTATATACTCTCCGCTTATGCTCCTGTTCTCAGTCCTTTTATGTGTGGAGAGGTTTGGGCTAATAGCCCACTGAGCCAAGCTAGTTCTTCTTCACTTTGGGGCAACGGATAGAACTCGGGGCTAATGCATCGCCCCGTGGATTCCTGAATGGCGTAACAATAGCAGATGGGCTTCAGTTGAAGGATTTCAATGGAATCATCCAGGGTGATATAGCCAGCTGAGAGATTATCAAATTTACAGTATTTGCTGTAGAAATCAACCACTACCACTCTGCAGTATGGTGATAGCCTTCAGTAGAAGTGCTTCTCTCCATAAGAAATCTGTTTTTATTCTGGTGCTTATGCTCCTTTGCTTTCTCGAAGATTTCTCGAAGTATAATTTCATTATTGTTTAATTTGCAGATAATTTTTTTCATATGATCAATTATTCTTTAAAAAAATAAAATATCAGAAAATAGTTCAAACGCTGATCACAGATTCCTAGAAGTCAAAGTGAGATCTTCACATTGCTTGTTTCGTCTGACTAAACAGTCCAAAAGCCAAAGATATTGTTGAAAAAACTCCCAACAACAAATGTGTTTTTTCTGAAAACTGACTCACAATATGTCTTCAGTTACCAAAAACAAATGATTTTTTGTGACGATCAACCAATCGATTAGTAGACTAATTGTTTTAGCTCTCGACCAGACCGCTTATCTATCTGCCCAAACAAAAGTGCACAGTGTGTAACTTTAACTTTAACCAAGAAAACACTCTGCACATAGCATCAGTAGCCTAATCACACTCAAGAAAATAGATCTCCTTCACATATTTTTCATTATCTCTCCTTTAAATACAATGTCTTTGTTAGACTGAAATCCCCAGACATTTTCATAAATGCATTTGTACAACACAGCTCCTCTCAGTAATAGTTCAGTGCTGTGGTGCTACACTCTGGTGGGACTTCATACTGTATCGTGATAGCCTCCCATAGGAAAGCGTGAGGTGTCACATAAACATACACGGCGAGGGAGGATAGATCTGCTATAATGTCACAATCATTAATGGGTGTTAAAGAAGAGTCTGTGAGCATTAAAAGAACAGTGATTCCAAAGGATGTTTAAATGAGACCGCCATGAATGTAATGATGATGATGAGAGCATAACAGACCTCAGACTTCAATCATTGATTTTAGGGATTTACATGCTTTGGGAGGGAGGACCACCCCTGTCTTGATTGTGCAGAGATACCACGCAGGGTTTTCTCACCACGACTCGAGAATAACCTCTGAGCTGTGAAGGCTGTAGTAGGAGTGTGTGTGTGTGTGTGTGTGTGTGTGTGTGTGTGTGTGTGTGTGTGTATGTGTGTGTATGCACAGTATGTGTGCAGAGGTGTGTGCGTGTGAATATGTTTGACAGCAAGGATTACATAACAGAAACGCCTGATGCGGTGGGTCACCGTGAATGACAGGAGACGCATGTAAAACAATACAAACACAAACGTGCCGTAGCTGCACGTACGCGCTCACACACCCCTCCACCTGCATGCCTCCTGTGTCCTCGCTCTCTCGTCTTTGCATCTGGTCTGTTTGACCTGCAGCCTGTTGAGCTAAATATTTTATATATACAGTATATACATAGTATATGTAGGAAAGAGTTAAGCATGGGACAGTGCATGCAACTCATCCCATCACATGAGAATGCTTGAACAAACCTGCAGACATAACACATACATAAAGGGACATATGCACTCCACACACTGGGATCCATCGGTCTGTTTCTATGTTTAGGACTATTGATTTCTGTTGTCACACACACACACACACACACACACACACACACACACACACACACCCCTACTAGAGCAGCAGCCATGGAGTTGCCAGCTCTGTGGAGGCAAGTATTTTAAGCTATTTGTAGTAAGTTTGTGGCTGCCTCAGTTTTTTTGTTAGTCCCACTCAGACTCAGCTGAACATACTGGACCTTGTAAACTTGTATGACGACCAATTACTGTATATATAAAGATGTGATGGCGTCTGTGTCTCAGCCCTTTCCCCCCTCTCCTGCCACTGCTCCAGCCGTACTAATGAATCTACATTACTCCTTTAATATACATCCATGTCCGCTGGCTCTGGCACACCCACCCACACACACACACACACACACACACACACACACACAAAAAGTAGAGTTCACGAGGGAGGATGACGTGCCATGTGTGGAGGACACACGGGTCCAGTTAGGGCACTGATTCTATTCTAAATGAAGTCTGTGAATTATTGAAACGCCTGTCCTCTTTCTCTGCTCCCTCTCCCCCTCTCTCTCTCCTCTCTCCCTCCTTAGATCTAATTTTTCTCTTTCTCACAGACTCTTATCTTCCCCTTCTTTCCGACTTCTTTCTCTTTTATTAGATAAGCGGTCAGATTGATTTGTGAACCAGTAGTTCAGTGACTGTGTGTGTGTGTGCGTTTGTGTGATTTGAGTGATGTTGGTTAATCCAGTGTTGTCCTTGGGGAACGATTTGGCCCATATTACAGCCTGCTATTACTGTGTCTAAAATCTCCTGTGCATTGAGACAGTCATTTACTATCGCGTCATCCCAACTCCCTCAGTAGCATTTTTTACGAGGGTTCACCCTGCTCTCCAAGAGCAAAGACAGAAGGACACAGAGCTGTACAAAAAAGTACTTTTATATTTAGATACAGTTTAGTGGCAAATTGGCCAATGCAAAGCAGTTTATACTGTCATTTAAAGAGAAAATAGCAGCTTCAATATACCAAATCTTATGAAAGGTATTGGTAACCTTTATTTTACTTTCTGTTTTCTGTTTCCCACTAAGATGAATTGCATGCTTTGCCAGTCGAAAAAGGAATAAATCAGAATAAACACAAATTAAAACCACATGAAAACATGATCTTTTCAGCAGATTTAGTTGCCTATTCTTAATGGAATTACTGGTATTGGAATTTAAAATTAAATTTTTTGCAGCATTGGCTTCAAAGTTTAGAGTGAAATTTCATTCTAGACCTTGTAAACAGTGGTTGAACAGATCATTTCAAAATTCACAGATATGATAGCGCTTTCCTCAATCAGTGTAAATAAGGAAAAAAAAAAAGATTATACTTTGTACACAGAACAGACAATTTCTGGGTTTAATATTGATATTGAAGGACTTCACTATATGTTAGTATGATTCCCACAGTTTTTGGATAACTGTGTTTTATAAAACATAGTCCAAGCAGGTTTAACTTCTGTTCGAACCATTAAATGTCCTCACTAAGGTGTTGATTTAACAACTAATGTTTGTTTGGCACACACACACACACACACACACACACACACACACTGGCGCTGTGCTATGGTGACATGGTGGTGTTCTACATGTCAGTCTGTCCATGAGGAGAAGGTTATGTATTACGTGTTTGATTTCAAATTATTTGTCTTGACTGTTTGTTGCTCCGTCATGTGCACACTGGTGAATGGTAATACAGTTTTTCATCTTGAATCTAAGTATAGAGAGAGCGAGACCGAGAGAGGCGGTCCTTCTTAAGACTGAGGGAATGATTAAATGATGACGGTGAAACACACATACTACACATGCCATCCCATTATTAAACAGACTCAACAATTTACCACCAACTGGTAATGGCTGATCAGCAGGCACAGACGTGTAGGAACCAGTGGGGAAAAATACTTTTACACACATTCTCCCCTCTCGCCTGTGGTTTATCACCCAGGACTTATCGCTGACAGCGGCTCTGTCCTGTACTGTCTCTCCCTGCCTGTCGCACGTCACCTCCGGATAAACGTCCCAGATAGAGGAGGATGTAGTGTCATTTCAAACGAATATCGGAGTGAGGTAGATGTACATTGCGGCTCAGTTGGCAGCAAGACAGGTCTCTATCCTGTTTTAGAGACGGGGGTTGATGAATGGTGCATTAATAACCGCAGGGGGAATTTGTGGGATGTTGAGCATGTCAAATATATTAGCAGCTGTGTCTTTCTGCTGATTTATCTTTAAAGAAAAAGGCAGAGACGACAGCCGTGAAGGTTTGCACTCAGAAGACGTAAAACAAAAATCACTAATTTCAGCTTCATGAACTTGAAGATCTGCTGCTTTTCTTTTCTTTATCCTGTACGATAGGAAACTCTCCATCTTTGACTGTTTAGCGCAAAATAAGTGATTTGGAAACATCATCTTCGCTTTGTGAAAGTTTTGATGGCCATTTTTTTACATTTCTAAAACTTAATTGACCAAACAATGAAATAGTTCATCTAAAGATTAATCAGCAGTTTAATTGATAATGGAAATAATCGTTAGTTGCAGTCAGAACACTAGAAATCCCCCTTTGAGGACATGTCAGGACTGATTAAATCATCCAGACACCAACATCAAGACCATGAACAGGATTCTGGAGTGTGTCTTTGGATTGCTGGTTTCTCTTATACCACTCCATCTCCCTTCCTCCATATCTCCTCCTTTGAACAAATATAAAATATAAAACGAATGGTACGTTTTCCGCCTATGTACACGCATAGATGTTTTAGAGCCCGTTTGCTTTCTGTGTCTTGCTTTCTCTTGTTTTCCTCTCTCACTCTTTCCCTCCCTTCCTCCTAGAATTGCAGCCAAAAAACTCTTTCCCATAACCTCTTCAGACCCGTGTGTGTATGTTGGTGTGTTTCTGCACAGCAGTCTTAAATAACAGACAGATCAAAAGGCATGCAAGCCTTGTACACACACACGCACACACACACACACACACACACTTGACTGCGCACCAACACACACTTATACACACGTACACACATGTACAGTACAGGCCTCATTGCACAGGCCCCAGGGACCCAGTGTAGGAACTATTTCCTGTTTGGGGCTAGGGAGAAATGGGAAGTAGTGAGGATGAACTATGACGTGACAACAGTGGTGGTCTTCCTGTGTGCTCTGCTAGCGCCTGGGTGTTACCCAAAGTTTAGTTTTCCATGGTCATTAACTGACCGGGTGTACGGCTGCCATTAGCTCTGCGAATTCAGGAATCCTGAGGCCTGTTTAAAAAAACACACAAACACAACTTTTGCAAATAGAGTCACTTGCAAATTATGAGCTTAGCCTGGCTGTTATGAAGGGGCCTAGTAATGCACTTAGTCATTTATCTAATATACTGATATATGCAGCGAGTATCGAGCACCAATCGAAATGTGACCATGGTCAATTATTAACAGTTTACAGAAAAAGTGCCTGATCAGATGCTTCGTCTTGTTTCTTTATTTTTGATAGGATATTTTATTTACATTATTAGTCTTTAAAGGATTACAAAGACAGCCAAAGCGCATTGAATTCCTGGCAAACAATTAGATGGTGCTTCCAACTTCAACGGAGTGCGGATCGGGAAATGTGCAAGTGTGGAACAGCAGACAGATGTGGACCCTCAATTGTAGTACAAATGGATAAAGTGTGTGTGTGTGTGTGTGTGTGTGTGTGTGTGTGTGTGTGTGTGTGTGTGTGTGTGTGTGTGTGTGTGTGCGGTGAGGGCATTAAGAGCCAGTGAGGTGTTACATTTCCCCTTTTTAAATTCACAAAACTTCACACTGAAATGCAGGTATTTTCATTCATTATTTAAGTCCACATATTTCACGCTTTTCAACACCATGGGTGGTTCTTACTTGACAAGCAGGAGGAACGAAATTAGCATCTCTAACATCTGAACCGAGGATTTGAAAATCCATCAACATATGCGTTTTGATCTTTGTTATGGCTTTTGATACAGCAGAAAAAACTATTCTAATTATTTCTACTTGTACTGTTTTCAGTTTGTTTGTTACCCGTGCACAACATGTTTGTAGTTATCTGAAACAGAACATAAGATACAACGAATGTCATTATCTCAGTGTTAACTCCACATAGAACAAAAATATATCAACCATATATTCATGTAAATCACAGGAACACTCCAGCCTTAAGAGTGTCAAATACAGTATTACATTCAGGAATATGATTATCAGCAATGAGTTAGCTGATGGTGGCAATAGAAAAGCTGGGATTCACAACTACAGATGTGTCTGTAGTGACTTCCTCTTGAGGTGTGAAGTCATCTGCAAAGAACGGAGGCAATGTAGCACCTCGCCGACTGCGTGGCTCTTACACGGTTCAACTTGAAACATGAAACTGCAGGAACATGCGCACACACACACACACACACACGTGTGTACGTACGCATTCAAAGCTGCCCACCTGTGTGGAATGAAAGTGAACACAAAGTAAACCAATAGTACACTGTGGAGTCATGCTCTGAGTGGAAATCTGTATTCTCTGTGAAATACCGGGCATACAGTTTTATTACTTATCACTAAAAGCTTTGATATTTCCTTTTTTCAAGAATGTTTTGACTGAATTTTAAACAAGGCAACATAATATACACAGGGAATTGGCAGAGTGCACAACAGATATGTCCAATTAACGGAGTGTGTCTGATATTTAAAAGGAGTCGGGAACAGATGGGACACAGTGATCCCTAACCTGCATTAAAATAGAGAAGGTGTTACAGTGCTGAATATGTTATTATTGAAAATTGTTCATTCTAATATAGGATGATTGTCACCTTATTGTTATGCTAATTTCATATATCATTTGGTCTGATTTGGACATTTTGCAGTGAGATGTCTTCAATCATTTTTGGTAGACTGATTAGTTACAGATCAGTAGCTGCAGGGACGGCGAATAATGACGTCTGTTAATTAAAATGCTTTCGCGGTTGACATACAGTGTCATGGCAGTGTTTGCTGTAACAGTTTGTTTGAATCTGATATAGGCAGTGAAAATAATAAGTAACACTGGTTACCTTAGAATAGACTGGAAAGCCATGCTTCTCCTCTCCATAGCAACAGTTCGCTGTTGAGCACCGACTTAGAGTTGATAAAGTGGATTCTCTCAGCACCTTATTTAGTCTGTGTTAGTATATATATATATATATATGTGTGTGTGTGTGTGTGTGAGCACTGTATGTCCTTCTCTCAGTGTGTTGTGTGGTTGAATCCATCTCGAGGAGGGACATTTTGGCTCCTGCTAAGCTTGTTGTCAGCTGTCAAACCCCCAGAGGACCTTGCCACATAGGTATGATTGAGAATCCCTGCATGCGTATGCATTAATATAGATGCAATGCATTTTTGCAATAATGCATTTGTGGCATTTATCAATAGTATCAGTCTTAATACGCACAACAAAACATGCAGTGTCTGCACAGAATAGGATTGCACACAATTACCTTCCTTTAACTCGTCATGTACATGAACCTAGGAACCTAACTACTGTAGATGACGCTGTATCTATTTGTAGCTGCAGGGTAGACACACACACACACGCATACACACACACAAAAGCCGCATGCACAGACACACACACACATATGCCGTGTGTAGTTCCAGGCGCGGCAGGGGTTGCATCTCTCCAGATGGCGGGAGCCGCCCACACACTGCCAGTTGTTATACAATATGTATTGTATAACAGCAGAGAGCAACAGGCCCCCTCCCTGTGCACGGAGAAGCAACACACCACAAGCTCATTCAGTCATTCAGGCAGTTAACACGTACACACATGAAGAAGAAACATAATGTTGCATATTAGAGACTTTTTTTTTTTTACGGTATTCCACTAGATTAGACAAGCAGCCTGTTAGTCACCAGGAGCTCGGGTAGTCCCCCCCTGATGTTACGACATTCACGTATTCAGTCGGCAAAATTCCAGTCGGCCGGTCAAACAGCTTGATCAGTCAGCGAGACAGCTGTTCAGTAACCAGCCAGCCAGCCAGTGAGATGGATAATCAATTTGTCTGTGTGCCATAAAGCTGTGCAGTGAGTTAGACAGCTGTTCAGTTAACCAGGCCGTCAGCCATTCAAACAGCTGCAGTCATCCAGACACATATTCAATCACTAAGTAAGCTTTAAGTGTAACACTAGTTTGCAGTTACAGTTAAATGCCTTTTTATGTTTAGTAGTTTATTATCACAAATATAGTTTACCACGTACTGACCTTTTATTAGCAAGCATTCTGCCTGTCTTGCAAAAGAGAAACCTTTGAATAGTAACTCGCCAGGTCAGAGCACAATCATGAAAGCACAGCTACAGTGTAGCAGGCGTTCAGTATTAATAAGTGTTTGGTTTTGGTCAGTTCATCTGGTAGCCGCGCACAAAAATCTGGAAGATGAGCGGAGTTTCCAGGTACCTGCATGCTATTACTTTTGTCTGTTTTTCTGTCTGCCTTTGACTCAACTTTGAACACCTGCTTCCCTGTTTTATCTCAGCTTCACTTTGTTTACTTCCTGTCTGTCTGTCTGCGTGTCCTGTGTCTTTGAGTCTCTATGCATTTTTTTCTTTTTTTCTTTAATTAACCATCCTCACCTCCGGTTGATATAACTCCATTCTTTGCCACTACATGTTTGGTCACTGTTTGGCTTAACTTAGAGTTCTACTGTCTGTATTTATTCAGTAGTCGGTGCTGAAGAATGTAACCTTTCCAGACAACTTCCTCAAGTGGACATTGTGTGTGTGTGTGTGTGTGTGTGTGTGTGTGTGTGTGTGTGTGCGCAGGTTTTAGTTTGTTTACGATGGAGTACAATGAATGTATAGGAACTATGCCACCTTCATCCCCTCTTTATCTCATTGTCTCTCTCTCTGTCCCCCTCTCTTTCTCAAGCTTACTTTTTATCTTTCTCTCCCTCTTCCCCTTCACCTTCTCCCTGTCTTTCTCCTCCCGTGTCCCGAACATATAGGAAAGTTTTCTCTTCATTGCTTTTACTGCAATAAATTGTTGTAGTGGCTCCCTACTGTGCTCTAGCTTTCAGCCCACACACACACACACACACACACACACACACACACACACACACACACTGACACACTGATTGGTAGTTCTCACATTGACCCTTAACTTTATCTCTGGCTGCGTTTCTCCCCAGCACTTTAAGTCTGAATGACAGCAGTGTCAGCTTTATGGTCACACTGATGGGTGCGTCGATGTGTGTGTGGGGAGACTTTATTTTACTTTATTATTGATTACCTCACCCACCTTCCTACCGAACAAGAGACAGTGAAAGAAGTTGGGGGTTGTGGAAGGTGTGCTGTGCGGATACAGGGAGGTGAAGGACAGTGAGAGTGCGGAGAGACAGATGGAGGAAGGGAGGAGGAAAGAAAGTGGGAAGAAGGACGAGCACAGCATGGAAAGAGAGTGATGGGAGAGAAGCAAGGAGAGGGGAGACTAGACCTCACATTGGGGGGAGTTAAATAGACGTTATGTTCTCTGGCGGTAAATTAGGTTTTATTATTGGTAAAAGTCATCAATTATTGCATTTACTAATCCTGCCTGTGATGATTAAAGCAGTTAATTTCATCTTTGATTTATATTTCAGTATGCAGTATGAAAGTAGAGTAGATGGAGCAAAAGAGGACAAATTGATGAAGGGATAAAATTACGTAGGTTGCAAGTGGAAGATGATGGAAGTAAACAGGGACGGCTGGAGGAAGAGAATGACAGAAAGGAAATGAAAGGGGGTTATAAAAAGACATCATTTTACAGGGCCTTAATGTCATGTTGACTTTCATGCAGAGAACGAGATGGACTGTGTGGGTGTGCATTATGTTTATGATCTCAATAAAATATCACCAGTATCCCGATTAAGAGGACAGACTGCGCGCGCACACACACACACACACACACACACAAACTAAGAGCTATGACTGGCTTGCTGCCATAACTACGTTCCATCAGCCAACGCCCAGTCATAGTAATGATGTCATCCCCTCTCTCTCTCTTTCTCTCAAACACACAAACCAACACTAACACACTCAGAAACCAATATCCATTCTTTCACAGCACTCATCAGACCTCCAACACAACCGTGCAGATCGAAAGGCATTAACATCGTGAGAGTATCTTCACCGAAAGTCAGTCCCACACAGTGAATGTGGCTTCATATTGTTGTGGTGTGTGTGTACATGTACACACACCTAATTATGTTCATTTCACAGCAGTTTGATTTGTCACAGTAAGAAAAAGCACATGTCTTTGGAAACAACATTAGTAATGTCACAGTGTGTGAGAGAGCCAACAATCACAAAACCAGGACCCTGAATTCGAAGCGGCTAAATTGAACTGAGCCAACATTGATTTTATGATCTACACCTGCTTTTCCCACTGTGACACGTCAAAAGATCCTTTTTGGTGGCTCCACATGCTCGCATACTGATTCAAGAGATGCGGGTTGATGGTTCTGTGCACGTCTGTGTGGAAGGTACCATTAAGATAACGTATCACGCTTTGGTACTATAATAACGAAGAATATACATACGCTAGCATCAGTTGTGGTAGTAAATCTGTATGGAGGGGTGATGATGTTCATGCAGTAAATGATGGTCCAGTCTGGGAGTTGAACATGTTTTCGTCTCATAACTTTAACCCCTTCACACAGTGGGTTTTTAGTTGATGAAAGTTACTTGGAACATTTTGGTCACCTAAATGCTGCATTCAATTTAACTCGGAAATTGGAAAGTCAGAGCTGGGAATGAAATCACACCCGAGTTGCTCTCGATCCAATACAACAAATTGGAAAACTTAATGGAGTAACAACGCAGTACGCTGATATTTTGTGCATACAAACACTGTAGCAACATGTCCTAAGCTGGAAGTTGGACGGTAATGTATGTATGACTGATTTAATGAGATATAAATATGATAGAAGTGCTATTAAACAGCATATTACTACAGCTTTTATACTGTTGATGAGCAGCCATCTTTGATTTTGAGGTCGATGTTGGTGGGGTTCCACTTTCCGACTTGAAAAAACTTAAAACTTAAAACTTCCCAGTTCAAATGGAACGCAGCATATGGTTTCAGCCAGGTATAATAGGTCGTTATGTTCCTGTTCCTTTTGAGAAGACGTCAAAAAGTTTTGCTGGAATTTGTGTCCACACACCGTTGAACAATGTGACTGAACTGCTCTGTAATGTCGGGCAGCACCAAGCATTTACTCTCAGTAATGATGTCAAACCACTTACAGCAGGAAAAGCATGCTCACTATCAACCAGTGGGCGTACGCAAACGCATGTGTGTGTGTGTGACTATGCATACTTGTGGACATCAATGTACCCTACGCGGGTGTGTTTGTGTGTAACAACAGTTCCCATGTAAATGTAGCAGAGCTCACAAAAACAGAGAGGCTATAAATAGATGCGGCTCAGCGTGCGACTGCTGAAAAGAACCCACACTCTTAAAGGAATATGACGCCCATTAAAGTGCCTCTGTGCGGTAGATTTCAAGTGGAGTTTCAGTTGCGTTATTAAAGGGACAGTGTGTACATTTTAGTGGCATCTCTGTCCTCCTGGCTGCTTTGTCTCAGCGGGCAGAGAAGTTTACTAAAAAAAAATCTGCTCACTGTGTGTGTGTGTGTGTGTGTGTGTGTGTGTGTGTGTGTGTGTGTGT
>NW_022280044.1:0-3506 GCF_004355925.1 Anarrhichthys ocellatus | reverse complement strand
TGTGTGTGTGTGTGTGTGTGTGTGTGTGTGTGTGTGTGTGTGTGTGTGTGTGTGTGTGTGTGTGTGTGTTGTTGCAGGAACTCAGGCCGGCAGAGAGATCAGAGCAGATGCGTGCTGCAGCAGGATAATAAATGACATCAAAACATTAAAAAGTACTAATACGTTTAGGTTAATGCTTGTTTTAGTGTCCGTTCTGGGCTGCTGTAGGAACATGGCGGTGCAAGAAGACAACCCGCTCCCCATGTAGATATAAATGACTTTTTCTAAGCTTAGGAAAACATAACGATTCTCAGTTTCGGGTGATTATACACTAATTAAAACATAGTTCTGAATATTATATTCAATATCTGCCAATAACCCCCCCCCCCCCCACACACACACACACACCTAAACGTTACACACAGTCCCTTTAAAAACAAACAGTCTATTAGTGTGTGCTGGCTTGTTCTCACATCTTTACCACCTTTCTTTGTTTCTCCTTCCACTGTTGGTTTTACTTTTATTAGCATACTGTTTTATATACTAACACAAAGGTACAGCTGTGCTGCTATACCAGAACATGAAACATCATTGCTTCCTCAGATTATTCCATGTGCGCATTAACTTAGAGGATGTACTGCATCAACATACCTGTTTTCATCAAAAACAGAGTGCGCACAGTTGCTGACGCTCCGTCAGTTATCCAATTGAGCGCGGAATTGAGCTGCGTGTAAAACATCCTTCGAGTGCTCATTTGACAAGTGCATTCAGTGAAGCGATAGGCCACACATGAGTAAACTGACTCGGAGGGCCACAGTATTGTCGAGCCCGCAAGTGTTGGTAGTGAAAGAGGAGGGGGGGGGGAAAGCGGGAAGGTCAAATGAGGACAGGCAACAATGGAAAAGGCAGCGAGGGAGACGAGAGGCTGTTCGTGGAGAGAAAGACGGCGACGAAGAGAAAAAGGCGGTTGGGTGAAAGAACTGAAGAGAAACCGAGTTAACAAGGCGTATAAGAATATTATTTCCCCAGACCAAGCAGCCCCAGTAACAACCACAGCAGATAATGAGTCCGAATTTATCAGCCGTGCAGATTGGTGATAAAGCCCTGTACAGTGCACATCTTCTAAGCAGTGAGAGGAAACACAGTGATGTTGAGGTGAGGTTGTAAAGTTTCTCCCAGGACAAAAGGTGCATGGAAAAAGAGAGGGTGGGTTTCTTTCCTGTATTGCCTTCATTTCTGTAATATTTTATCGAAGAATAACGTAATACGTTTTTTATGTGAGTAAAGATGACATTGGCATAAGCTCGTGGTTGTGATCATTGATAAGAGCAGTTTTATTTATGGTCTTGATGATATGGTAATTTGGTTAGATTGCATCATAGTTTGGGTTTTGGGGGTTTTATCTGCTTTGATTTTGCTAAATGCACATGATATATTGTATACTGGATTCGCAAACATATCAGTCGAGTATCAGGCCTGCAGCTTTCCTCCCAACACGTCTTAATACAGTTTGTCTAATTTCTTCCCCTTTCCTATTTTGCTATCTGTTTTTTCCCCCCTCTGTCATACTCAGCCTCCTTCTCTCCCTTCATCTGTCTGTCTGAGTTTCTGGTGTATCATTACTTTGGTTCAGAGGACGCTTGCACAGAGCTTGTCTCCCAGCAGGGTGTGTGTGTGTGTGTGTGTGTGTGTGTGTGTGTGTGTGTGTGTGTGTGTCCTACCGGTGTTGGTAGCAGCGTCTCAGGAGTGCTGCATTAGCCTTTGAAGATCTTAGAGTGTGTGAGAGAGAGAGAGAGCGAGAGAGAGAGACAGAGGCGCTCAGATGAGTTCCTTTTTCTTTTATCAAACTCAACATCAACTCCGTTTCTTCTTTTGTGTTTCGTCTCTTTATTTTATTCATTCTCTCTGTTATCACTCCACCTCATCTGCCACTGCAATTTTTTTTCCCAATTCTGTCTCTCTCTCTCTCTCTCTCGCTTCTTTTTTTTTTTAATCTATCTTTGGTTCAAAGATACTCTGTTTTCATTCCGCAGTGGTGCGGTGTGTTGGAGTCTGGGTTTAAGTACTTCTGATGTTCCCACTTCTTGTGCAGACAGAAAGCGAGCTGTGCTGCCGTCCACAGTATTAAAGACTCATTGATAACATGTGACAAACTCCTGCAACCAACAACCCGGGTTTACATTTCAGCTGACTCACTTCTGTAAAAGAAAAAGACAGCGACTCTCCTTAGGAGGACACATGACTCTTAATGTGTGACCTTCCCTTATGAGATGGCCAGTTTAACAGTGAGGCTGCTCTGCTGCCCCATTAATAAGTTGGGACACAGTCGGCAAGAGGTTTTATATCATTAGACTACTCGATTTTTCATTTTGTAATATGCGATCTCGTGGAAATAAAAAAAACCTTACCTTGGCAGTAAAATATTTTATTTATTGAGCAATACTGTGACTGTATCACAGTCACAGTTTTTTATTTCAGCCGCGTGTAACTAACCGTCGAATCATTTGTTATCGTCAAAGCTCCTTTCTTCTTTTTCTGTTCTTCAAAGACACAAGTAAGACAGAGAACCGCATTTCTGTCGTAATCTGTTTGGAAAGATACCAACATGAATGTGTGTTTACAGTATTGTCAACAGAGCTGCGGCATGAGAGGGCTTCCAGCTGTGGGGAGTGCTTTCTAAGTCGTGGTCTATGGTAGTATAGGCATGTAGAAATGATGATAGATACATTGGGAACTTTCACTGACACGTGTGCTTTAGCCCTTTTAGCAGCCGTTTAGTCATTGTTAGCTCCTGTAAGCCTTTCCAGACTTCTCATTGTGTTTGAAGTCTGCTGAAGAGCCGGATACGTTTCAGCTGCTCAGGTGACATCCGAGACGGCGGAGCCGCTATTGTTTTAGTGACTTGATGTTAGTGCGGTGTCTCCTCTGTTTGCTTCTCAATGAGTGGTCATCTGAAGCGTGTCGGTGTGCATGTGTGAGATTGGTAAACTGATAGGGCACGTGTGAGAGGTTGAAGAGGTTATCTCCTTACGAGTAAGCCAAAGAGTCCTCAGAAAGGCCCCAGACTTCATCTACGGACAAGAACTAGGCAGGTTACCAAAGTGATTTTCACTCCTACCAATATAAAAGTTTTATATGGAACAACAGAACCCAGAGAATGATCCACTCCAACAGACCCACAGCCCCAAAATAAAAATACAAAACTACTTCAACTATATCAGTACACACTGTATGTAACTTCTTATGTGCTGCATATATGGATATCTTTCACCTAATACTATTATTGCTTGTGTATTAAGCATTACTTAATGTTTTAACAATATGCATCTTTTAATGTGACATATTATTTCTCAAACATTGGCTGATAATAATCTGTACAAATAAAGCAAAATTTGAGGAAGGACGAGAGAGAGAAACTAGTGTAAAAAAAAAAGGGACATTAGCAGACAAACATGCCTAAAGATGAGTGATGAATGAATCATTACTTTACACACACACACACACACACACACACACACACACACACA
>NW_022280043.1:9249779-9293120 GCF_004355925.1 Anarrhichthys ocellatus | reverse complement strand
GGAAGCAAAAGAGAACCTCACAGTCACAATAAATGAGTTCAAACAAGGCGGTAAGTATTAACAAATACAAAACCTCCCCGACTCTTGACCACTACTTTATGACATTTTCAAAACTCCATTTTTATAAATACGTTTCACAATGAAGCAGCAGCAATCTTTTCACAATTTGTTCCTCTCCATTCCAGATCTACTCTCCGCATTTTTAATAACCTTCATACAGCCGCAAGCCATCATTGCGTTTGTGATTGGGATACTCCTTTCAGCAACCATCTGCTGCTTGGCCATAAAATGCTGCAGGTACTCTTTTTTTAAATTTATTTTACTTGCATAACTGTGCATCTTTTTGACATCCATGCATTGCTCTTCTTTATTTTATTTTATTTTTTAATAAAAGTTCTCGGCATTATTCATGTGTTATCAGTCATTAAGGACCACAACAGTGTTTTAGTATACTTGATCCATTTTACAGCAAATCACGATGTTTGCAGTATACCTTATTCCAAGGTATTCTGCAAACATTTTTGAATGTGTTCTTCCAAAATAAAGGCATATAGAAATATATTAATATATAAATGTAGTATACACAATCTGTTTGCATAGGCTAGAAACATGCTTGAATTTGATTGTCTTGTGAGGAATGTGTCTTTAGTGTTTTGGTAACGCAACGTAGATCACATGTGTGGCCTTTTTTATTTTTTTTTAAAACACTTTTAAGAGTGACTTTAATTAAATAATTATTGCTTGTAAATTTGTAACATTTGTTGTTGTTTACTTAATTTCCTCCCCAGAAATAAACGGAAGAACTCTGGTAATATGGCTGAAGCTCTGGAGATGGTGACTACTCAAGCGGTTCCACTGGTATTCATATTAACACAGCTGGCTTCTAACTGTGTACAATATATCAGTTAAATGTTGATTAAATGTTTGCTGAAAGATTAGTCTTGTGAGGAGACATGCATTGCCATTGTTCTTCTTTTGTTTCACACTGTCAGAGTGCTCTTATTGTTGCACCGCAATGCGGTTGTAAGTATGGACTGATTTTAAAAGGACGGCGCTGCATTATCGCACAGCAGCAATCTTAACTACAATTAAGAAAAAAACAGTCATGATCATTTTAACGGCTTACAGATGAAATAGTTCCAAGTGTTTGAGTAGTAACCAGTTGTAGCCTGGATGTAGAAATTTAATGTATCAGTTGGCAGATGATTTATAATTTCTGAATTGCACCTCACAGATCGATGCTGGTCAAGGAGTGGAAAACGATGGGACCCATGGCCAAGAGGAATCTGAAGAAGGAGCTCAGGCTGCTGGGCAATCGGCCCCTGACGGCGATGTGGAACCAAGAGAGGTGGAGTACTCTGACATCGACTTTTCCTTGGTGAAAAGGAAGAGTCCCACAGGGGCAGAGGATACGCAAGAGACCGCCGATACAGAGTATGCCGAGATTAAGAACAAAAAAACAAAAGAGAGAGAAGACGATGGTGCTGAGGCCAGTGACATGTTGGAGGGCAGTGAAGAGGAGGAGGTGATAATAGGGGAAGATAAGGAGACAAAAGAGTGTATGCCAAAGGAGGAGGAGGGAGGTGAGGATGTGGCAGTGTACTCAAATGTGAATGAAATAATGGGCGAGATAGACGGACTGTGTGACTTAGTGGAGTGACTTAACAATGAACGTTTCTTTCATTTTTTAAACTGGCGGAAGCAAGACAAAACACAACAGGTGATTCAGCGTAGACAGACGTGACATGTATGCAGTGAGACCAGCATTACATTAAACATAGCATGAGCTTTAGTGCAAGAGGGGGTCGATATAGGGCAGACATTCATGCTTTAGATGTGATGCTGGTGTGTGTGTGTGTGTGTGTGTGTGTGTGTGAGTGTGTGTGAGGCTGAAGTAGATTTCCTTTTACATAAAGGAAAGCGTGTATACATCTTCAATGAAAATTAAACATAAATAATAATAATAATAATACTTTTTATTTTATAATTGTTTTTCAAAAAACTCAGACACTTTACAAAGGGAATGAAATAGAGAGAAATATTTAAAAACATGCATCATAGACATAAACAAATAAGCAGGAATGACAGACTAGTTAAATGGTTAGACATTAAAAGAAGACTTGAAAAGGTGTGTTTTGAGGTAAGGTAGAGAATCTAAAGTCTGGATGTGATTGGGAAGAGAGTTTCAGAGGGTGGGGGCAGCAGCAGGAAAAAGGCTCCGTCACCCCAGGTCCAGTGCTTGGTCCTATTTGTGGGCGTGAGGAGGTTTGATGATCTGAGGGTACGTGTTGCAGTGTGCCGTTAAAGGAGTGTGGATAGGTGAGAGGGGGCCATGTTATAGAGAGCTTTGTAGGTGACTAGGAGAAGTTTGAAATGGATATGTGAATACATGTGTTGTTAGTACTTGCAGATGTATAAATTAAAAGAAGCAGACAGATGTTACGCAGAGGTGTGTTTAAAGGGGTCTTGGCAGAAAGGAGAGACAGAGGAGACCTGAACAAATCAGATTAGCGGTACTTCCGACATCTGGCCAATCCTAGCGCTTGAAAGCTACACAGGGCAAAGCAGTGGAATTCATAATAACGTGGTACTGTCGCGCACTGAGGGGGCAATGCAGCTCTTTTTGTACCAAAGTGCACTTTTGTTTTGAACTTTTATTTAAAGCCACAATATGTGTAGCTATGGCTCATGAAGTAAAGCGACCAAGTTGTACAGTATGTGCAGGGTGACACACTGAACCCTAAATATTCTCATCTTTTGTTTGATAAAAGCTCATTTAAATGCATTTATATGAAATATTTAAACTTAGATGCCTCTCAGTGGTAATATGTCTGTATGCTAAGTGCTCTGCTGGATCTCCAGTGCCCTTATGTTTGCAAGTGCAGCTCTGTTCTTTTTACTGCTATTCAGCTTTGTGCTCAAATAAACGCTCATTCCAGCAACAGAAAACGTGTCTGTTATTTCATTTTATTGTCAGAGTCACTCTGTATACATCATTTTGGTGAGGAGAATTTACGTTAATTCTTTAGGAAAAAAAATATACAATTTAATGTGATTTCAAAAATAGTCTCCAGATCAGTTCTTGTTTATACTTTATAGTAATGGATTACTAGTGCTAGTAGGAATCAACCTTACTTTGTCCAATTACTTTGTTTACAATCACTTCATAGTAGTGTATTACTAGCAGTAGAGATCATCCTTACTCTCAGTACTAGCAGCGAGTTTCCTGCACAGAAAACACTGTTCTCCCTGAAAGATCATAGTCTCTTAGTTGTCCTCTCAAACTCTATCGTCCTCGCTCGTCTAGGTTCAGTGTTCAATATGCAGATATAAAGGATACAGCAACAGATTTTGACAGAATCGCAGCTCGTTAACTGAAGATAGTCGAAGTGTAGTAGCCCAGTGTTACCAGAGACACTGAAAATAGAGTGATGCCATATTTCAGCACATTATACAAATACAGAAGTGCTTTCAAAAAAGCTGAAGCTAAAATGGAGGAACACATTCTGTGACACAAGATGTGTCTCAAGACCAGAATCTTTTTTTCTTATTGATCGTGCAACTGCCATAGATACAAATTCCCTAAAGGATATATGATGCATATTACTGTGAGATTATAACTGCATGGAATTGTGTTAGTCTAACAAGAGGAGACAATACCAATTATAATTAATAATTAACGTTGTTTCCACAAAGAGGAAAGAGGTAGAAGAGTTCTGAGAGGAAGAGTCTGTTTAGAGCGGAGTCACTGTGGAGAGAAGAGAGCAGAATCAAGAGGACCAGGTTAAACAACATATACATTATTATTTTTAAATGTCTTTCCAAATGAAATCCATTACAGTGAATGATTATGCCACAGCTAATTTGATACATTGCTTTTTCAAGTTATTGTGACTGCAGAGACCATAGATATGAATTGTTTAGAGCTGTTGTAGGAGGCCTGAAATGAGGCCCTGAGGAAAGTGTTAGTCAAATGTATTATCAGTACAGAAAAGGTGAACATGCAGCATCCTGTATCCGTGCTCGCGGCTGTGGAGTTGTTTCTGATCTAGTGTGATCAACCACACTTCCTGTATGTTTATTCTACACTTTTTATATGTTTGTGCTTTTGAAAGAAATAGTTTTTTTTTGTGGAGGGAGGGACTCAATCATCAAATCAGGATGCTTTGTCTCTCTGGGCAACAATGCTGACAATTTGTTCCTCTTTGTTCCAGATCAAAACATGAAATTAAAAAATATATATTACACTGCTGGAAATTATCATTGCATTTGTGATTCTCGTTCTTCTTTCTGCAATCATTTGCTGTTTGGTGAGAAAGTGCCCCCGGTACATAACTCGCATGCAAGTCTTGTCATTTTAAATGTTTTGCTGATAATATCTTAATGTTAATTGCATACATAATGAATAATAAGCAAGACTATACATTTGATTTCATCTGATATTGGCCTTTAGATCATTTTTTAGATTTTGATTTCAAGTCCAATTGCTTTGTTTTTCGAGATGAACTCACATACTGTAAACCTGAATTTACAACTCTTCTGCTTTCAAAAAGACAGGAAACCACTGTGTGAGAGGATGTGAGCCTAAAATAGCACCCGAAGCATCAACCAGGTGTCAGATGTTTTGCATTCTGGGTTCCTCTTAAAATAAAAAGAGAAGAAAGCAAAACAGTGCAGCTTTTCTCATAAGAGTCTCACATACAGTCTCACATGCATAAATCCCTCAACTTAATTATTACTACATTGTTCCTCTTTATGGTCAGTGCCTTCATACGGCCTTTGTGGGGAAACACAAATTCCGTGTAACAGCTTTCAATGTTAATGAAAAGAAAATTAAACTGTAACATTGCTGATTGCGCTTTCTGGGTTGTTTTCCAACCTTACACAAGTCTTCATACCTAAATTACAAAAAGGTAGTCTTTCATAATTTCCCATATCTCATCATTGTGGACAGTGAGGAGAACAAAAGTAGTACATGTTTTTTAAGGTACTATATGATCATATTGATGAATTGTGGCATCTTTTCTTGTCTGGATAACGGTTGTGCTTAGATTTGAACCGTAATAATAATAATGTTAGTAATCTAGCATTAATTATGCTTGTATCTTTATTTATATGCTCATCAATGTGTGTGCCTTCTTGGATGCCTATACATGAAAGCAAATAGCTTTACATTTACACACAGTGTGCATGAATGCGCTTTAAGTGATTTGGGATTAAGGCTGAGCTAACAGGATTAGAATGTTCCACTAGCTGGACGGACACCTTTAAATAGATCAACCTGACGCTGCTGGTAATTCAGAGCCGCCGAAGAGTCAACATTTGACAACTGAGAACAAATACTTCACCCACAGGGCTGCTTCTCCTCCAGAAACCCGCCGGCGAGTATGTGCAGTGTTGTGTTGAATCGAAACTTTGCATTGCCAAAAAAAATTCTAATTGATTGCTTTAAAAATGAGTGTAAAAAGAGTAAAACTGACAGCAATGCATTTCTAACATTTCACTTTATGATTTTTACACAGACCTTAGCTTGTGATATTTGCTTTTATGAATGGACTGTGTGAAACCTTCATTACAGGTTTGAAATGTTGCTCAAGAATTAAAACGGATAAATTGATGTCAGCAATAAACATCCTTATAATGGGAGGTACTTGATGTGCAGATCTATCTGTTTTAATTATGTTAGATATTTCTTTGATCCAGCACCCACCCCATTGGACAAGGGGTGTGTTTCTTTTTTATTGTTTTTTATTTAACCAGTGGTGAAACATAATTAGCTTTAACATTTATTCTAGGATTATGTTGCAAGGTACCATTTGAAAAGTTGCCACTTTTATCTATTTTTATTGATATGTTAGATGTCATCACGTCTATTGTTACACTTACCAGTGTGGTAAAGTCGATCAGTTTTAATGCTTTGTTTGTTACAGTATATTAACCTTCTCTGTCTATTCACAGAAATGGCTGATGTTTTCAGAAGCCTGAACCTCCTTGAGACCCTCAAAGAGTCCATAGAGCACAATAAGGTATCAGATGTCAAGGATGCAGTGGAAGATCTCCTGATCAGCAGGATCAACTTAGCTGTGATAGGGGACCGTGGGGATGAAAAGGCCACCTTCATAAACTCCCTACGTGGCCTCAGCTCTGGGGATGATGGAGCAGCTCCGTCTCAATCCCCTGTTGCCCCGGAGGAGGTGGCAGGCTACCCAAGCCCTAAACACCCTGACTTTCGCATGTGGGATCTGCCACCTGTTCCATCCACCTCTCCATTTGAACCCGAGGGATACATGGACAGAGTTAAGTTTGCCCGCTACAATGCCGTCTTCATTGCGTTCAACCAGGCGCCCCAACCCAACAGCGTGGCGGTGTTTCTCGAGGCCCGGTCACAACAGCGACAAACAGTGTACTTTATTCTCTTAGCTTCAGAAAAAGCCACTGAAAAAAACCTAGAAGAAGAGAGGAAAGCCAGTTTAGAAGTGCTGACATCACAGGGTGTGGCACTGCCTAAAGTCTACCTGGTGCGACCCTCCACCTTGGAGAAGTTTGACTTCCCCGGCCTGTTGGAGGACATGGGAAGAGACCTTCCAGAGATCCGAGCCCACGCACTTCTCTTGGCTTTCCCGACGCTTACCTCCACCCTGATCACCCAGAAAAAGGAGGCATTTAAAGCCCTAGTATGGGCAGCTGCCTCGCTATCTGGCGGGGTGTCAGCTATCCCCGTTCCCTTTGTGGCCTCCATGGTGGACTCAAGTGTAGCAGTGCGGATTCTAAGCAAAGCACAATTATCTCTGTGCCTGGATGATGAATCGGTCGAGCGACTGGCCCGACAGCGAAGGATGGAACCAACAGGACTTAAAGTGCTGCGGACCTGTGTTCTGTCAGTGGAGGTCACTAAAGGTGAAGTGAAAAAGCGTCTGGCGGCGGCAGAAAAGGACTTGGCCGCGGTTTCGTCGAAGTTGGTGGAGATGGCGATGCCCAGACATGCCCGTTCTGCCAGCCGCTCCTTCACTGCCATGCTGCAAGCTTTAAACGGTGCCATCGATGAAATGGCGGCTGATGCCGAGAAGATTGTGGCTGCTGTTATTAAGGAGGGGAAGTGAAGTCTGTTGTTTTTGTCTTTGTGCAAGGTTTCCTGTTTATGTGTGGTTTCCCTTTACTTTAATGTTTTGCAATATGAGAAATGCACTATTTACACAGTACTTCAGAAAACTTTTGAAAAGTTTTCACTTATTTTGATGAACTTGAAGTACTAAAGGACACTATAAATATTGTGTAAGCATGCATCCTGCAAATAGATGTCAAATACTGTAAGTGCTGATCAGTGCCTGTAATAGAGTTGGTCCTCCCTGAACTGTAATGTTCACGATTGAAAAAAAAAGCATTAAAGAGGAAGTGAGAGGAAGATGCACGCAGCGGGCAAGTGTAAGGAGAACATACTACAACATTTTCATCAGTACAACTATAAAAGATTGTGTTCTCTGGCTTGCATGATGGGGCATGCAAATTTTACAAGAGTTTAAGTCAACTGTGAAAACTTCCTTTTCTTAATCTTATTCTTACTGTAGGAGGGATGCTGTGTGCTACAAATTGCTTTAAGTGGATCATCTGAGGTACGAACAAGCTTATTTTGATACCTTTCTTTCTATTTGACTGCATAATATAACTGAAAAAGTCATCTATGTCTGTGAAGGTTTATTTCAATCATCAAGGTGATACGATGTCTGTGTCTAGAGAGAGTTGAGTATTTTTCTTTTTTCATTGAATGTGAAAACGTATTAAGTTATCAGTGATTTGGATTCAACTTTCTCCAGCAAATTATCTTCTTGCTGTATGCACAAGAATACAGTGGCATTTGTAAGTGAAGTATTTACTGTATATGAAGCCTTTAAAACACTGTATCAATATTGGGGCGATAAATGACAGAATTTGTAAAATAAATGAATTGTACTGTTTGCACTCTAAGTGTATTATGGGTCTTCTTTAAATGTACGGCTGATGAAGCAGAAAAGAAAGTGAAACAAACAGCTGATGTCAAATACCATCGACATTCCTCCAAGTAGACACTGAACCAGTACACCGTTAAAATGTAATGTTTGGCTTCTGATGTATCAAGTCACAATAATTACAACTACGCTAGGAATCACAACAACATGGAGCCTTAATATTTTGCCTAATATCTTTTTTTTTTTTGTCAAACATGACATTTTGCAAGTTGTGAAAGATAAGATCACTTATATGTTTGCACTGCTAGAGAATTCTCAACAATCTTGAAATGAGGAAATAAACACTCAAAGAACTTGAAAAATGAAATGGAAAAAAAGGAAGAAGAAAACAGAATAGCTAATGTACACAAATGTCTTTGTTTTGTTTTTGTGTTTCAGATATCAAGCTTTAGTGCCACACAAAAATGAATGCTCAGACAGTCGGGTGGTTGGTATTTCTGGCAGTAATAAAAAGTATGAATTGTATTACTCCACTGTGAAAACAATGTATACTTTAAGAAGATTTGTATTAAATAATGTAAGTCACTTACATTATGACTTTTCCACTTGTGTTTTCACCATCACAGATTTTACTTGTGACCAACAAGTCCTCTTCAAACTCGAAGCCACTCACCTGACAGCTAAAGAGGGGTCCTGCATTGAAATCAAATGCAGAGTCAATTGTAGGGTTGATGCTGTTGGTGCATACTTGTTTTGGATAAAGGATGGACAGTGGGATGCAACAGTTTTGACTGGCACTGTCATTTACAGCACGAATATCACAGAACGTCCTGTCAGTACAGACTTTGCAGACAGAGTGAAATATATCGGTTCTCTATCTTCAAGTTGGAACAGTTATCTTGAAACCTTACAAAAGTGCAGTATTTCAATCTGTGATCTGAAAAAAACTGACAATGGAGACTATGCTTTCAGATTTGTTGGAAAACTAAAATGGATTACCAAACCAGTGAGGCTAGAAGTTAAAGGTAATCCTGAATACTGGAAGATATTTTCAGAAAATGGATAGCAATGAATGAGTTATTCAAATATTAAGAGATGAGCTGGTCTGGAGGCAGAAATGATTGGATTGGTTGAGTTGAGACTCAGTAATATGATAAATGTTTGACAAAAAAAAGTCAAGAATACATTTTTATATTTTGAGACAAATAATTGTAGAGTTAAAAGTCCTACTGTTACAGGACGTCAAAACATTATGACGGAGTCATGATGTCATAGTGTAAACAATTTCAAAAATGTAAAAGAATCGGAATGGAGCCAGCTCTCCCTCCTCCTGTATGTCAGTGGGCTTCTGATGCCGTATTGATTGTACATAACAAGCTGACAGGTTTAGCTCTCCTGTTTACACATACAGGTATACCAGTGCTGCCTGTTTGACTGACACCAAACAGTCATTAAATCAACCCAGTCATCATAAACGTAGCCCATGTTTCTCTATTGTCATATGGGGTTTGTCAGTCCATCCGAGCTCCCCTTTTATGAATTGTTTCACTGTAATGTCTGATTATTACACCCAATACTAAGTTATCTGACCAAACAACTACAACAACCTTAATATGAGGCTACTGATCTCATACTCACTAAATGTTTATTATTGCAATTTTGTGGAAACTGTCTCAAAATATAGAGATTGTATTTAAACATTGTGTCTTTTCTTTTCAAACTGATTATTCTGTTAAAAATATTTATTTGTACTGAATTGATTATAGTTTACTAACACTGGCTATTCTGTGTATTCACCGTGATATTTCTGCTGATATTGTCTCATTTATATACTTTCAGAGAATCCGTGCCTGATCACTTTTGAGAAACCGCCTGTCGTAAACGAATCTGACACTATAAACCTCACATGCTCCACTTTGAGTTCGTGTCCTTCAAGCCCAAAGATTGGAGGTTTGACACAACTGTCTCCAACTCCGCTCCCAGCGCCTCAACAAATTAATGGAAAGCAGAACTGCGCCACAGTCAGTTTTACTGTCAACTGGCAGGATGATGGGAAGGAGTTTTCATGCCAGACAGATGCCACAGACAAGAATTTGATTCGCTATATCAGTTTAACTGTTGAATGTAAGTTCACGAATGTAGTTTATTTATGTCTTGTCTACCGTTACCGGTGATGGACGGTAACTTAGATAAAACTTTATTGATCCCTTGGTGAAATTCACAAGTAACCCAGCTGAATATATAGTAAAATAGATAAGCCCCACCTTTATCAGCTGCAACATTAAAGTGATGTAGACATTAATGCAGTGGTTCTCAAACTGTGGGGCGCGGAGGTATTGCAGGTGGGGCGCAGGGGGGAAATGCAGAATTTTTTTATTTCAAGAACTTTATTCATACCTGCAAACTTGTCGCTTTTCGGCGAAATTCGCCGTTTTGAATCAAAATATATCATCCACGTGAATCGTGTAGATCCGTAGAGGGGTTTTTTTTTGGGGGGGCGGTCAACTGGCCAGCCAGCGTTTCTCAGATTGGTGTGAGACGAGGAGAAAAGGTGATGTCGTGATCTTCACAATAAAACATCTCTGATGTGACGTGTCGAGTCTTGGCCAATCAGCGTTAAGATGTCTACACCGTCTTTCCCTCCGTTACAGTTTAAGTTACGTTATGTCCCGTTACCGTTCAGACTTACTGGGTTAAGTTAACGTCCACTGCATGCGGAACTTCGTGGACTGTTAACGCTCGTCATTATCACGATTTAGGAGGAAAAAACGTAACGTGATGAAACATTAAGCCCCCCCCCCCGTGTTCCGGTTCAGTTCACGCGGTCACTCATTAACGTTAAACCAGAACACCGGCGGATCTGGTTGCAGGTTGTTTGTTTTAACTCAAAGTAGAATGAGGATGAGATGATGAGGTCAAAGAGCTTCAGGGAGAGGAGGCTGTGTGTGTAGCGCAGCTTGACGCAGGGCTGAGATGTGAGTGGAGCTGGGCCTGGATAAAGGTGGAGGTCTAAACAGACGTGAGTACAGCTTCCTGCTGTCACAGTGTTTTAAATGCATTGATAAGGCAGGGTATGCTAAATGTAGCCTCTGCTCCAAGGAGATAAAGTACAGCAACAAGGGCTCACGTGCCCTCTCATCACACTGTTCACTGTGATGACCACAGCCAGTGTACCAACAGTCCCAACAGTCCCACGTGCTGTTAAATCACAGCTATTTTACTTTTAGAACGCTACATTTTAAAGCTCATATTTAAAATAAAACGCTCCAGATATGTGTGACACATATCTGGAGCGTTTTGTTTAGTTTTGCACAGGTTGCACGTTATTGTTGTTTTGAAAAGATATGCAGTGTAAAACTCAGTAAAACTCTTTATTGCCAAATATTTGAACTTGTTTTGTTTAGTTTTTCGCAGTTTATTGTTATTATCTTAGAAAGATATTCAGTGCAAAACAGGTGAATTGCAGCCACAATAAGCTATTTTTTGTGGGTGGTGGGGCATGAACATTTTTCTTCCTCCAAAGTGGGGTGTGAAAAGTTTGAGAACCACTGCATTAATGCATCATTCATTTTGATTCAATATAATATGTATATTCTGAAATTGACCATTCTGCATATTGACTACTTTTTGTACTTTATATACATTGTGATGCTAATACTTTTGTACTTTCACTTAAGTATAAAAAGTGCTACTTTTAAATGTTCCTTCTTTTATGATCAGAATTAGCAAGCAGACTTACTCTGTCTTGAGGTTTTCAGTAATAATATTAAGATAAATAAATGAAGTACATTTTTGGCAGCTGATTGCACTTGCATGCATCTTTACATTTTGTATCTGAGAAGGATATATATACTCCGGCTCTATTGTTATTCATATTTCATTTCTGTAAACAATCCACCCAAACTTGCTGTGTGTTGACTGATTTATCCTGACTTGTTTTGAATGTGTTTACACAGATGCTCCCAAAGACACATCGGCTAAAATAAGCCCTGAAAACGTTGTGGAAGGACGAACTGTGGCTCTCACTTGCTCCGCCAAAGGACGTCCAGAACCAAACTTCACATGGTTCAAAAATAAAAAGGATGTAATTGGAACAGAGGCAGTATTGGAGATCACATCAATTACAGAGTCACAGAATGGCGAATACCATTGTGAAGCTAAAAACAAATGGGGAACAATACAATCAAAACCAGTCAATATTAATGTTAAATGTGAGTATTTCTTATGTTTTCCTTAATTTCCTTAATTCCTTGAGTTTGTGGTTCTTAGTAGTTCTAACTCTTCGAATACTACTCTACTTTTTTGATATTTTCATATGGTATTTTAAAAAAAGAAACGTATAATTGTGAACGATAATTATTAAGTTGATGTTCACTACAGATATCTTTGAGGATTCTCATTGTGATTCAGCCTCAAGAAATAATGAAATCTTCTGTTTCAGATGTTCCTGAAGTTGAGTTGAAGTCACCTTCCATATTTAGACAAGGAGATATAATGACTTTGACATGTAATGTGAAGAGAAGCAACCCACAACCTCACACCTACGATTGGTTAAAAGATGGGAAAGCTGTTGCTCAGAAGCAGACACATGAGTCGTATGTTGTTGAGGGGATCGAGCCCGAGGACAGAGGCTCCTACACATGTACAGCCACTAACACTGTGGGAAATGGAACATCAGTGCCATTGGAAATTGAAGTTAAATGTAAGTTCCACAGCTCCTTGTGCTGCATGTATGTCAGAGAGTTGATGATGACCGAGAAAATTAAATAAATCCACAGAATGTATCACCACAGAAAGTATGCTAACAGTTAACTCTTTCTTTCAGACGGCCCGAGGCAGACAACAATTTCCACCAGTAAAAATGATAAAAGTGTGGGAGTTGGTAAATCTCTTACATTATATTGTAACACTGAGGCCAATCCTGCCCCGTTTAGGTACTCCTGGTACCGACACAACAACAACAACAAACAGATTGACTCCTCACAGTGGAAGTCCAAGACAACTACAAAAAAAGAACTACGCTTGGACACAGTAAAAAGAACAGATGATGCTTGTTACAGGTGCAATGCAACCAACAGCATCAATACAGGGGACGATAGTGAGCTAGTGTGCATAAATGTACTCTGTAAGTAATTATGTAATGCTGACTATGTTCTGTGATATTTAAGTATTTTTTAAAAATTTCTACATCAAGTTTGATCATTAGAAAATCAGCATTTACGCCTGATTGATTCAAACAATCTATACAAATAGAAAAACAAAACAGATATATCTTGTTGATTAGTGAACTGTAGAGATGCCAATTGGCCGTCTTTCTTACCTTTGCTACAGAGCAAGGCTAGCTGTTTCCATCTGTTCCCAGTCCTTGTGCTAAGCTAAGCTACATTACTGATAGTTGTGGGCCTATATTCAACAGACAGACATGAGTGCATTACCTGAAATGTAAAACTTTTCACTGCTCTTTAGACATAAGTTGACCTCCTCTTCATGGACTGCTGCTATACTATCATGTTAAACAATGAATGAATCCTCTTGAAAATCTTACAGCTGCTTTCTCTCTACAGATCCTCCCACCAAGCTCACGCTGTCTATGGATACTGAGGTCAGGGAGGGTCAGCTCATCACCATCAGATGCACTGTTGAAAGCTTCCCACTCTCGATGCTTATTTTTAAACGGACTTCTGAATCAAATCCTCAGTCTTCACAATTCCATGTCACTCACCCTTATGCAGATGGGTCTCCCAACACTCTCCAGCATGCATTTAATGTAACTTCAACCCACACAGGCTTTTACACCTGTGACGCCACAAACGGGGAAGGTTCAAAGACAAGCGAGCGGAAGAAGTTGGTGGTGAATTGTGAGTAATTCAGTGGTGCATTGTTTTTTTGCTGATCAAACAAATCATCAAAACCAAATCTTTCCATAAAGTTATAATCATTCGATCTCAGTAAGAAAAGAAAAACAACTTAAATTCAAATGGCCAAAGTAGATCTTTATTTTCTATTCTTTCCATGTGAAAATAAGTCATTCTGATTACATGTCAAGTGTCGTGGTTCTGAATGAACCGTAATGTACAATGAGCAGCTTATACAACTGTAAAATGTATGGCAAAAAGTAACTACATCTATTTCCTCGAGTACTACACTGAGTACTTAAGTACAGTTTAGAGGTACATGTGCTTTTATTGCATTTTTTTCAGACTTGTATTTATATTCCACTAAGTATATTTGATGAACAGTTTAGTTACTTTGAAAATTGTGATTTCACATCGAAAACATTAAATGAGAAAATATAATGCACTGTTATAGATAAACTGCAACAGTATATAAAGTAGTTCAAACTAGCATTAGACATTGAAATACTAATGAATACTTTTACTTCTGATACGTGAATTGCATTTTCCGGCTAAGACTATTGTACTGCATTAGTTCAATTATAAATGCAGGATTCTACTTGTCATGGAGTATTTCTATAGTGTAGTATTGCTAATTTTAATTAAATATTTTTAGCTGAAGACACCACTGTGTACATTTTACACAGTGGTGTATTCAGTTAAATAGACCTACATATAATGCACCTCCACCACAAACTATGGCCTCAAAATTACAACATTTAAATCAACTTCTCTCCAAGTTGTGAGGTAATTGTACATAGGAATGCATTGTACAGGTGTGGAGGTTTCCCTGTTTATATAATCTACCACCTTATTGTACCAAGACATACCTTGAATTGTCCCCTTCTGACTAAATTAAAACAGTTATAGTATATTGTATATTGATGTTAATCAGTTGTTAAATGTTTTTGTTGATAGTAATAACTATGCCGTCCATTATACGTGACTCCTCTCTTTTTTACAATCTTTTTTTGGTAAATGCAGATTGTCCCAAAGACGTGACCGTAAAAGCTCAGCCTGCCCTCGTTGTGGATGAGAACAAGTCGTTGACTCTAGATTGCAGCGCTCGGTCCTACCCACCCGTGACCTCTGTCACCTGGATGAAGGTGACTGATGGCAAGAGTAAAATCCTCCAGAGGACTCAGACCTTCACTCTAAACTCTGTCAGTCCTTCCGACAGCGGACTGTACAGCTGTGAAGCCAGTAATGACATTGGAACTGGAAACTCGAAGCAAACTGAGGTTAAAGTCAAGTGTGAGTAGACTGATGCATTCAGGATGGTGCAAAGACACACAAGGAGATACGTTTACATTCAGTGTCTCTCCCCAAAACACACTGTGAATCCACACAGCCTCGTAAACATGCTGAATGTGGAATTCTTTATGATTTGTCACTGTTTAGATCCACATTGGCTCCTTTTTCTAGCGCATCGCTACATGTTTTGGTGCGCTGCTACTATCAGCTGTCAGTAACTGAGCAAACCTGGAACCTGGCAGTAAAGTGCACTGCAAAAACATTGCTCCATAGCGCTATTGGATATATTAAAAAAAACAACTCTGAGGGTACCATTTAATGTGATGTAGAGAATAGCTGTTGGTTGACACATTTCTTTAAATCACATGTCTGCCCTCAAATCCCCCCCAAGTAAAAATAACAACCACAACAGTTTTTTTTAATTATAGCGTCTATTCATTCAATTGCAGAGAAAGCTAAACAAACATTACAATAAGTACATCTAAAGCCACTCTGTGAGGATTTGTAGGTTTTGAGGATTTGAGGTTGCAGCATCTTTCAGTTCTTCTTGTGGCATACGTTAAATGGTGTGGGCGATTCATTGCTTTGCCACAGTGTCTCTTTTTAAAAACCACTGGGGGATGCCAAAAGGAAATTTTCTAATTCTACACACAGAAGCTTTAGATTATATTCTCATTTGTGCTGTCGTTGCTGTATGATCTTTGAACACTTAGATATTGAGTAAATCATTTTATCCTAAATGTCCCTGCTTAGATGCTCCAAAGCACACAAAGATCACAACAGTAGCAGAGCATCAGAATCCTGACGGGACACGTTCTGTGACGCTGAGCTGCAGCAGTCAGAGCTATCCCCAAGTCGCACAATATTCATGGCATAAGATGAAGACTGAGGAAAGGGATGAAAAGGTGTCTGACCAACAGAACTACATAGTGTATTCAGACCAACCGGGAGTCTACTACTGCATCACAAAGAATGAAATGGGTCAAAGATCGTCTGACCCAGTCCGTCTGTTTGACCGTGAGTGAATTTCAAGGCCGTTTCTTCATCTGATTAAATCACAGCCGTTTAAAACTATACTTCTTTTTCACACATCTGTGTCTACGTACTGATGCTTTCTTTTCTAACCACAGGAAACGTAAGGAAGACCCTGCTCATCATCCTTTTTGTTATTATTCTGCTCATTTTCTCGATTGTCATTGTCTACAGGTAAAGTATGAAAACAAATACATTTCAGAGATGATTTGGCATGTATAATTGGTGTATACAACCACTATCATGTCCCTTTATGTTTTCAGACACAAGAAGAAGAGATTAGAGCAACAAGGAACTACGAACACACTGCCCTGTTTTGGTTTTCTGGTGATGACTCATTTGTGCAATTTTTTTTCTACTTTTTTATCGAACAGATCCAGAAAAAACTGACCCTCTGCGTTTATGTGTCGGTGTAAAACAATTCAGGGTTGGTGGAATGGCGCCGGGAGGAGGAATCGGATGAGCAACCCCGGTATGGTAGAGCCTTTCAGGAGCAGAGATGACCTCTTGCCAGACCAGACGCACCGTCCCAATGCCCAACGATGCCAGCCTCGTCCAGACAGCACGTAACACAGCAGCCCCACACACACACACACACACACACACAGTCCCCACTCAGGACAAGGCACACTCTGTGGGACAGAGAGTTGGATGATGCTGCTCATGCTGCACTCAAAGCATCCATTTAAGAACCTTCAGACACAAATGGCACAATGACAGTCCTCCCTGTCATTTATTATGAGTATGCGTGTTTTTATTCCTGCCGCCATTGTTGTTCTACAGGCCTGCATCCAACATCAACAGTGTTTACAGTACTGTGAATCTGCCCTCCGGACAACAAGTGAGTCAAGCAATTTAAAATTCCACAGAAAACAATACATGAAAGCAGTTGCATATGGAAGAATTTACTAAAAAACACAATTTAAGAAGTAAATTGTTTTATTATTAGGTAATCTACCAATTACACACTTAAGTACTTGTCATCAGTACTACTTAGCCTGGAATGGAGCTTTTTTTTAAGTCTGAGAAAAAAACCTGGTGATGTCTTAATGGTTATCTCAGCCTGGGCTTGGAAACTATAGGTTCAAACAGAAACTACAGAATGAAAGATGTCGGTGTTTACCGGGTGGAGAAGGTCTTGCTATGGAAATTATCGGGGCCAGTGTTCAGGCAGAAAAAATCAAGACATTTCTGCCTCGACTGCATTTTCTTTTCTGCAAATCCCATAATGTTGTCCATCTTTCCTGCAGGGTGTTCACAGGGTCCTAAAAAGTATTAAACATTTTGAGATCAATTTAGTATCAATTAAGGTGACTTTTCTTTATGGCGTGCTATACTATGGCTGTTTGGGACTTTTCTAATGACATTTTTCAGAACATTTTACACAGAAGAATAAAAGGGCCGCATGTAAAATATGTTTTTGAATAAGTTTTAAGTTACAATTCTTGAATGACTCAGAAGTCAATGATAATTTACCATGATATTTTCATGGCATACCATACATTTTTTTAATCCTATTTTTTTTTTATACCAATACTATGATATTTTTGTGGAATACTATACTGACTGTTACTATGACATTTAATATAACTTTTTTTTCAGGCATACAATACTAAGACTGCATTTGACATTTTCTTCTGACATTTTACTTTGGCGTATCATACTATGACTTTTTTATAGCATCCATACAATATAAGTTAAACACATAAAACACAAATATTAGTGTTTGCAAAACCACTATGCAAACATCTGTATTGGCCTTTATCGTTTGTGTAGCTCTATTTTAGAGAGCCGGATGTGTCTTTCAATGATCAAGCTGAAGTTGCTTTGGCCACTGTGCTGTAGCTCTGTCCTCACAGAAACCATTCAGTATTGTGGAGCAATGAATGACCAGAGGACCTACAGCTTGTTGTTCAAGGCATGAATTAACTGATTCATTCGTTACAGTACATTCACTGATGTCTTCTGTCTGTCTCTGCTCAGGGTCGTCCTGCACAAAAAATAATCAGACAGCAAGGTGGACACACACAGGACGATTCTCTCAACTACGCTTCTTTACACTTTGGAAATAAGCAAAAGTGAGAATCTGTTTTTTATTTAAGACACAACAACAATAACAAGAAAGGTATTAATACATGGCAAATATATGTGATATGTAATATTTATGATGGTATTTGTTGTTCTAGAAACAAAGTTCTTCTTCCGGCAAACGTGGAAGATGTGTATGCGAAGGTGTCCAAGAAAAAGCCACCAACAAAGGTCAGAAACCTATAAACCAAATACTTATGTGTTATCATGGCAATAATGTCTAAATCATGTTGGTTGATCTATTTTGTGCTTCCTGATATAATAAATTACACAAATGCTACCTTTCAAAATCTAGAATAGAAGAAGTATGTCCTGTATATCACATCGGTGTGTCCACAATACTGTTGTAAAGAAGACGTTTCCTGTTTTAATTGAATTAATTCCCTGTAAAGCAATCACTTAATTAAGGAAAACATCTTCCAGTCCTCACAAGCATTAAATGTGTGTTGATGTGAATTTTTGCTGGCATAAAATCCATATACTATAATAAGTTATGACACAAATGATCTGGTGACAATCTCTGTTATTCTCCTAGAATGAAGACAGACCGGACTACGAGAACGCCAGCGCAGCCAGAGCTCCAAATCCAATAGACTATGACACAGACACCAGTGAGGATGAAGTACAGGTCAATTATTCACAGGTGAGCTTCAAGGTCAAGCCTGGACATCAGCGAGTCGTCAGAGACTCCAGCAGCTCTGATGAAGATGAGACACAGTACTCTGAGGTCAAAATTTGAGATAGTTGAGATACTCTTACCAAACTTTAGAGGTACAGCCAATCGATGAATAAGGGTTGTATCACTCTACTCTGATGTTTTGTAAGTGACCAATGCATGGATAAATGAACATATTTGTAAAGTGTATTGATATTACTATGACATTTGTGAACAGTACAAGATGACATGGCTTTAATGTTGTAATGTTATGCAGCAGTTCCCTTACTGAGGCTTGTTTCCAAAATATGCATTCGGAAACAATGCGCCACGTGCATAATGCCCCATTTCATAACAGGCTTTGAATTCAGCTCTTGTATAACTGCCAACTTAATAGCTTCGTCTTTTTATAAACAAGCTCAAACATATTTATGTATTTTAAGAGAAAACAAATGCAAAATGATTAATAAAAAAAAAGTGTGACATACTCTGACATCTTCACTCTGCACAAAGGTTTTAAATAAATCAACAGAACTGTGAGACACAAGTTACAATTAGAATATTGGATACAAACGGTAACATGATAAACGTGGCAGCATTTATCTGTAGTGTTGAATCACACAGAAGAATAAAGGTCAGAAGTTTAAAGGAAACATTTACTGTTATGGTTGATTGTGGGGTAACTACCTACTATATGGATTTCATTTCATGGTGAGAGCGAAACTTGAAGCCACAAGTGTGTGACATTACTCACGTTAAATAAGGTTGTCTGCAGTAGTTTCTACCTCCACTGCTGCAGACCGAGCTCTCCTGACATGGTAAAGTCCTGTAGCTGTTTGAAGTCCAGACTTCTTTGTTTCGGATATCATTTCCTTTAAAGTTAAGCCATAACTCTTTCACTGACCTATCCTATGAGACCATCAGTGTCTTTCCCTTTTCCCAAATAGGCGTCAGCGACTGTCTCTTCTTCCTTTGCGTCTCCTTCATTGCTTCCTCTGGAGTGCAGACGGATCTCAGCATACTCGGCCGTCTTGGAGGCCAGGCCTCTGATCTCGCCTTCCCCAAGCGTACCCTCTGACATAGCCTGGAGTTTAGCAAAGTCCACATTGGTGTAGTGAACAGTATCTTCCGCAACTATTCCTTCCTCTTCCAGAGTGGCTTTATTGTCATAAATCACATCCACTTTTGATGAGTTGGTCTACAAGAAAACAAGAGATGTACTTTAGTAATGGAGAGGAGAAGAGATAGTAATTCTCTTTACTTCGCCCAATTAGATTGCATAACCTCCATTTAAACCAACATTTTATCTTTATATCTTTTAAGTAAGACTGAACAATACGCCCGAGAGTCGGCTAGATTTTGTTCACAGTACACAAAAAAAAATTCTATATCATAGAGTTTGAAACAATTCTTAATTAGTTTAGTACCGGCAACCAGTTCAGCATCAGAGAGAAAAAAAGTGTGTCAAGCTATCAATCAGCAAAAACAGTATTTGGAAGATGCAAAGTATATGGAGGGAGAAGAGGATGCTGCAGTTCTACACTCATCTTTGCAAATGTAGTGTGACTGACATGAATTCAAGTTCACCACAGCTGGTAATTTAATTTGATTTAATTCTATGGCATGATGATTTGACTTTTTTTAATGGCATCCTATACTATGACGTTTTTTAGGAAATACTATATTAGGATTTGGTTTACTAGAATAGTTTTTTTTATGGCATACTACACATGACATTAATGCAATACTATACGATGACATTTTTCTGACATACTATATTTTGCCGTTTTGATATTTGTCTGACATACTATACTGAAATGTTTGACTGTTACTTTAAATGTTGTGGATGTGTGAAGGTTCCTGTTTTCATGCATCTGTATGTTTTCACCAAAATGAAAATGTAAGACATAAACTCACCCCGTTAGCAACTAAAACGTCGGAAGTGTCCACTAATCCCTTTTTTGGTGAAAGGCTTCTTTTCCTTTTCCTACAACCAACACAAAAAAGCAATAGTTTATGTGCAGTATTTTACAAGTCTCCTATTTATTTAATGGTTGTATTTAGCAATGTTCTGTGGTTGCTCACTGAAATCGCTCACATCGCTGACGACAACCTCAAAATGCATTTGTCTCATTTTGAAACCAGTTTCCAAAATGTCCTGTTAACAGTAAAGCATTAAGGGTGTTAGCTGCTCTCTTTTCAGTTGTGTTTTCATGTTTCTCACCTGCAAAAGAATAGCAACAGTGGGACACACACCAGCAGCATCCCCAGGGCTCCCGCTGAAGAGCCGATTAATAGAGACAAAGCATGGAGGCCTGAAAAGTCCCCACAAACCATATCAGTCAGTAAAACCAGAGAGCGCCAGATCATACAAAAGAAATGCCAAATATAAATGCAACATCGTGCAGATTCCTCTACCTAGCTGAGTTTCGCTGGAGGACACGTTGAATACGAAACTGTGGGAGCCCAGTGAGTTGATGCTGAGGCAGGCTAGAGAGGGCATGCCTTCGTCCAGATGGTACAGGGTGATTAGGCTCCTCCTACCAACACTCCCAAGAGGAACTTCCTTGATTGGGATGGCGGCAGAGTGATTGACAGCCTCCCCAGCCAATTCCCAAATCAGGGAGGGAGGTGGGTTCCCCCGGCTGTCGCAGGAACATCGGATCAGGGATAAAATCTTGACACAGCGTGAAGAAGGCAGAATCTCTGGAGCAACTGAGATGGAAAAAGGCAATTGTCTATTTGTACACGCTTTGTCAAACATGTTGGGAAAAATAAAGGCTTAAAATGAATAGATAAATAAATCTCACATGTGACATCAATATTGGTAAGCTCTGAGTATTCAGCTCCATGGACATTCAGAGCTTCACAGTAGTACTGATCCTCCGAGAGTTTGGTCACATTGAAAGTGAAGTCTCGCTCAGAGCCCATCGCCTCCTTTTCTCTTGCAGCCACTCTGAACCAGGTGATGTTAACTGCTGCTGGATTGGCGATGCTTGCGCAGGTCAGAGTAACGGAGCTGCCGTCCAGCACTGGACCAGAGGGGTCAACTGACACTGAGGTGTTCTTTGGGGGATCTGAAAAGATAAGTGCTTGTGTTAGTCATCCAAGGTTTTTGCTCATTTAAATGGGAATACATAATCAATTTTCCCCCAAAAAATGTTTTTTAAGTTGATTCACAACAGGTTTTTGGGCTGTCAAGACTTGTAATTTCATGGTTTGATTCAGGACCTTAAGTTGGTGTCACACAATGTGATACCTTTCAGAAAAAGAGTGTTGGATGATACTGAGATTATGACAATATTCACAGTTTTCTTTTTGGGGGCTTTTGGAGTGAAAAAAATAGGGTTTTCTAGACCAGTGATGGCGGACTCAGATTTACAACATAAACACAACCAGATATGGTGCCAAAAATTTCCATCTCTTGCAAGGACAACAGCACTTCACTGGTCAGGGTTTAAGAGAACATGAACTTCAATTTGAGAAGCGGAAAGTAAAATAAATAAATCACCAAGTATGCAGAGAAACTCAAAGGCAGAGAGAACACTTTCATTTTCTGGAAATGACGTCTGAATAAGGACAGAAACCAAACAAAACATCTACACATACATTTACACACTAGCACACATGTGGACGTACAACAGAGCTCAGTCATGATGGACCACTGACATAGAAAGGATTTTGTGGTTTTGTCACGCGATGCAACAATGTGTTACTGTCCACAGTCCAGACACTGTCGTGTAGCGCTCTGAGACTTGGCTTCAGATAGTGCTCGGGTGGCCACAGCTGGATGAACAGTAGAGCCATATTCAGCATATGAACAAACTGGAAACATACAGTTTTGTTGTTTGTCATCAGTGTAAATCAATGTCCTTACTGTGGAAAATCAACTTACACTGAACGTCCAGCTGAGTCGGTGCGGACATTTCCTCTCCCAGCTCGTTTTTTGCCACACAGTGGTAGTCACCACTGTGGCTCGGGTCAACACTGTTGATAACCCAGGTTGATCCAGGCTCCTCATCCTCTTCGTCATCTTTGTACCAGGTGTAGTTGGTCACGGGTGGGTTCGCACGGCTCCTACAGAGCAGAGAAACAGAGCTGCCCTCCAGTATGGGACCGCTGGGGTTGACGATTACTGTGGTTTCCTTGGGAGGAACTGGAAAAAAGACACACAAGTATGGGTTCAGTCCATGTTGCTGGTCAAAATGTGTCATCTGTGTTTCTGTTTCACTCTAACTTACATTGTACGTCTATCTGAGTGGTGGATGAGTTCTGGTTTCCATATCCGTTGCTGACTTGGCAGTAAAATTTGCTGTCCACTTCGGAGACCGTAGTTGAAAGCCTGTTCGTAGAACCCACTGCTGTCACCTGATCTCCATCCACTTTGTACCAGGCGAAACTGTCCACGGCTGGATTTGCGTTGGTGTTGCAGGTCAGGGTCACTGAGCTGCCCTCCTTCACAGGACCGGAGTAGCTGACCGATGTGTTATTTGGAGGATCTGGAAGAGAATTTTGAAAATCTAGTGAGCTTAAGACAGATTTTTGCCTTTCGGACAAAGCCGGGCCAGCTGTTAGACTGCTTCAAGTCTTTGTGCTAAGCTAAGCTAACCAGCTGCTGCCTGTAGCTTCATATTTAACAGATACGAGAGTGGCATCAATCTTCTCATCTAGCTCTAGAGTCTAGAGACAATAAATTGAATATGTGTATTTTCCACAATATAAAAATATCTCATAGAAATCTATAGAAACCTACTCACAAAGAACACGGAGGGTCAAACTTCTTTCATACAGAAGGTCACTGTTGCCAGCTTGTCGGTTGTAGAGAGCAGTGCACGAGAACCTCTGTCCATTGTGGAGGTAAGAAGCGGTGAAGTTCATAACGGATGTCACAGATTTAGTTTCTGTGTTCTCCTCAATGTCACCTATAGCGGGGGTCCAAGTCAGAGCAGGGGGAAGAACGGGGCAGGGAGCTACAGCCGAGCAGTGCAACCTCACTGGGGCTCCTTCTTCTACCTCTAGCCTGGATGGAGTTATGGCAGGTTTAGGCATTGAATCTGAGGAGTAAACAAACAACAAGGAAATGGCATGAGAGATACCAAAGGATGTGGGTTGTACATGTAAGAGTAACAGGACACTCCACAAACTTTGGGTGGTGATAAGGACGTTCGTTGGAAAGTTGAACTTCAAATCATTGTCACACTGCAGCCGGAAGTAATATCTGTCATAATGGTCTGACGGCAGGTCGTCGAAGACGGCGGTGCAATCCTTCTCCCGCAGGTTGCCCGTTAGGTTTCCTTGCAGGACGTTTAAGCTTGCATGTTCTCCGGTGAGGCTGGAGTCAAACACCTGCGTTCGACTCCAGCCTCTCTTCCAAATGGCTTTACAGGAATCATCCAGGTTGTGATCCCAACCTGAGAGCAAGCTGAAAGCGCAGGGGACCATCACACAGGATCCACTTAGTCCCTCTACTGTCTGAGGCAGGAAGGCTGCAAAGTCTTGGCATAAGCTACCTGAGGTGAAGCAATAGCAACAATATAAATACCTGCCATGGTTAACACAAAAATAAGAATTCAAACAAGTAGTCTAGTAAATGTGCCACAAATATGTGGAAAAGCCGACCTTGCAGTAGACAGCATATGAGGAAAGCCTTTCTAGAACCGGTCATGTTTTCTTGTGAGGTTGATGATCCTACAGAGAGGTACAGTACTGGACACAAAGGGATATCTGTTCATTTCTATTTTCTGGTTTACTATTATAATATGAATAGCCAGGGTAATGCAGAATAAATCCTGTTTCAAGGGGAACATTAGATTCAGTTATTGTCACAGTATAATATTACTGTAGCTGGAGAATAATGTGCTTCTCTCCAGTGATAGTTTATCAAATGAGGCAAACATGAAGATGTTTACTACCAATATACAACTACTAACCATATCAATCATTAACTGTATTACAGCACACTTGGAATGAGCTGAAAGACTTACTTACTCTTGACCAGGACTCCCTGGCAGAACAGATATTGCTATTTATATTTGTCTTTCTGGTTAAATAAAGGATAACAAAAAATGTAAATGTGTTGTATAACGTAAAGGAAAGTAATATAGCAGAGAAAATAGATGAAATTCAGAGTAAAAGTATGCAAATCTGGCAAATGATAAAGATGTTACAAATCTACCAGTAGTTTGAAATAGTTTAAGTGGACTGCTTAAGTTGATGTACTTAAGTTTGTATGTACAGATCTACTGTATGAACTAACAATGTAAGTCAGACATTTTACAGCTTGCAATCATTTGAGTTTTCTGAAAGTTCGGTCTTACCTTACAGCCAAAAAATATACAACATATTTGAGATTTAAATACACAACTCCTGACTTGATCAGTATATGCAGGACTGATACTTCATTCTATGTTTCTGAAACAAATAGAGGTTTTACCAGCATTGAAGGGTCAGCGGTAATAATCCAACAACTGAGTCATGCCAGACTGCTGGTGTGTCTGGATGGCACAGCTCTTGAAAGATGTGTCTGGGGAGTGGCGATCAGCACAACAGGGTGTTGATTCTGTCTGTAGACTACAGTATGCATTACTGTAGTTTAGTCTCCTCACTTCGTTTCTGAGGGAATCACACAAGAATGTTCTCCAACCAGTAAGTTGTAATACAATATAAATGTGATTTATACTGTGAACTGTGGTTTCTCATATTTAACAAAAAAAACAAAAGAAAGTCAACAGACAAACATAAGATAAGATGAACGTTATGAATAAGATCACATGGAACTTTTTATAATAAAAAAAAAAAGTTTGGTTTGTGTTGTGTGTCAATAAAAAAAACAGCTTATTGTTCAACTGGTGCTGCAATGTGCACACTGCGTTAAGGAAATAGTCGATAGTGTTCAGATACTTTAAATAAGAAAACAAGTATGAAGTTACAGAGATGCCAGGTATGTTAGAGAGTGTGTGCATCATTTGATATAGATCACTCATATCTTTTTGGGAATAAGAATATAGAGCAAATAACAGTGTTTTGGGAAATGGTTTGTAAACTTCTACAGTAAATATTCCTGTAGGACATAATGTTCCTATGAGTTGGATGGGATTTCCCTAATTTCTCGGAAGAATGTGTATCGAGATATTTGGTTAAAACTATTTAAAAGTGAGGAACAATAGGGCACTCGACACCAAACCAATAACTAGTAATTGTTGAAATATTATATATATCTTGAGACTGCAAGAAGCACTACTGGAAGAAAGGTACCAAATGCAGACATTGCAATGGTGCGAAATATGAATCCATGAAGACTGCATGAAAGACTGAAAAAGAAATGCAACATATCTTTTGGGAGCTTTTGTTATTATTTGATGATGCCAATAATATTTACATAGAAAAAAAAAAAAGAGCAAAGTACAGCTAACTTTTTTTTACAAATAAACATTTAATAGTGCATTCATAACAGTGTATGCCTTCATTTATTTGCATATCAAACCCATATAAATTTCCAAATAATAACTTAAGTCATGAAAATGTAATTTATAAAACAAAGATGCATGATATGGACATATTAGTGGAAACACCTGACAGTATAAAACAATCCAACACAAAAAATGATCACAGCACAAATCAACATGGTGGTTTTATTGCTAGGTTGTTATATTGGATTGCATTATATTGTACAGTGTTGCTATTATTGTGTCCACTCCCTGTTGTAGTGTGTGGTCGTGTGTTGTACACCAGTCCTGTGATGCTGGACTATGTCCAGCAGGTGGAGGTAGGGTTAGAAGAGTGAAACCTCCCAGTAACAGACTCCCAGTGTGCAGACCGCGTGTGTTAAGTTGCTTGTGGTTTGCAGCCGGTTCAGCGGTGAACCTCTGCCGCCACATCAAGTAACAGTTTCCCCTGCTGTGATTCGAGCACATCTGTCCGGCATATCGAACCACTGCACCTCCGCATCGCACAATCGTCCACAGATCCATCAGTCCAGGTGCAGAATCAGAGCCTGAGGTGGATCTCTAGCCAAGCCAGCTCCTCGGACCGAGTGAAACGGCTCACTGCAATTGTCCACTCAGTGGCTTCACTCGAGGTTTTTTTTACAGTCAATTATGCAAGAGGTCAATAACGGCTGTGCTCGTCTGTTGCCGTGACGATGACGTCCATCCAAATCCGCATGGACACCGGATTGGAAGCCACCAGAAAGAAAAGGCGGTCGTACGTCTTCACGCAGAACGTCAGACTGGGCCGCGGAGACTGAAGAGAAGGGACAGACGAGCAACAATGTGACAATGATAACAGTGACAGTAACAACAAAGACATGAGGGAGAAGAAGCATTTTGACTGAAGATTGTTTAACGATGTCACTAATCTCACTATAGAGGTTTTGCATTCTTTCACCTGAAACACAAAAGTTATTAAAAATAAATGACTTTGATGAGACAGATTAGACAAATCTTTTGTACGTTTTTTTTATAATTTCTGCTCTCACGGTTCTGTCTTTATTTTTCTCAGAAGCAGAACAGGCTGCTTTAGTTTGAAAGAATTATTTTTTATAATTCTATATATTAAACTACTTAATATACTGTTTAGTAGTTTAGTTCAGTGGTTCTCAACGTAGGGGTCAGGCCCCTTCAAAGGGTCAGAAGATAAATCTGAGGGGTCGTGAGATGATTAATGAGGCTGGAAAGAAGAAAAAACAAAAGTTCATATAATTTGCTGTTTTTGAGAAACATTGGATAATTTCACCGCCTCTGTCAAACTGTTATTTTAATGAAACCATCTAAGACGTTTTGAAGGGGAAAGTCTCTTTGTTGAAATACTCGTTTAATCTTTAACAATGTATATTGTATAGTATTTCATAACCTTATTGTGTATTTTTAGTGTAAAATCTAACTTTTAAAAGTAACTATAGCTGTCTACTAAATGTAGAGGAGTAACAAGTACAATATTTCACTCTGAAATGCAGTAGAGTAGAAATGCAAAGAGCATAAAAATGGAAATGCTGAAGTAACTATGCATTGTACTAATGCATAGTACAATACTTGAGTACATGTACTTCTTGGTTAACCACAACTGCAAATGTCCTGCAGGCAATTTGTTTCGTTGTTTTACTTGAGCAGCTATAAAATGTAAATGACAGAGTTTCCAGTGGTACTTGTTGACCCAATGGTGAACCTGGAGTCATGCGACACCTTTTTAAGACCTGAGACTTGCCAGCGGGAAATAAAGCTCTAGTCTACTCAGCAGTACTACTGTTACCCGACACCGGCCTTTGATTTCTAATGCGCTAATTGCAGAGATCATCCGAGTCTTTAATCCCAAGCAAATCCGCCATGTCTAGAATCCGTTCAATGACCCATTTGGAGAGGGAGCAACCTCAAACGTTATGTCTTATGGATACGCCACAAAAGATTCTAAAGGTGATTCTAGTTCAGCTGGCGGCCTCAACCGAAGATGTGCACTGAGCTGTAACAATATGTTTTCTGAGGCACAAACTTTTTTTATTTTTGGGATTGGGATCATGACTCGGCTAAACTGGCTTGTACATCATATTTGAGACTCCAGAAGTCCAATTTAAACTGCATTTATAAAATTGTTGCCCTGGGGGTTATACAGTCCAGAGATTTGGCACAGACCCTCCAGCCGGATGAATCACTTCACAGGGTTTGAGAGATTTTCCTGAGTCAGTTGGTGTGTTGGTGCAGTAGAACTCACAGAAGCGGCCGTTCGTAGATGGTCAAGGTAAACTTCTTCTATGGCCTGGAAGTAGATGACTCCCTTTAGCTTCCTCTCATCGCAATCTGCAGCAAAAAGGGAGAAACAAGTTAGGAAAAAAAAAGTGGTGACAACATACTCACTAGGACTTGATGGACCTATTCAAGTCATAAAAGATATGACTACTCTGCAACTTTATTATGAATTTAAAAATGATTTACAATCATCTTAAGTCCTCATTCTTTTGACTGCATAAAGAAGTTACATATAAGTAAATAATATAGCCAGTTTTAAGTTGTTTTCTCTTAAATGAAACTTTTTCCAGGGAAATACAATAGAATGCACAACAAAGAAATGGAGGATATAGATGAAAAACATTACAACATTGCAACATTACCGAGTTAGTGCGACACACATTCATGCAAACAAGCAATAAGTATGTGTACACACCACTCTCCCCGCCAGTCTAACCTGTATAGTAGGCTAGTCGTTTGTGGTCCATGTCAAACAGGAACCACCTCTTCTTCCAGGTCTTTACTCTCCCTCCTCGTTTGGTCAGGAAGCCTCCGCAGCTTCGAGGCGTCAGCCGCAGGTCCGTGCAGCCGGTCACTCCGTGACCCAGAGACTCCACGTGGGCCCGGAGGTCAAAGTTGGGCGAGAGGAAGAGGGGCAGGCTGAGCTGCTGCTGGACGTCCTTCTGCTATCAGATGAGACACATTTTATTGTATGGGATCATGATACTGGGCATGACCGTTTAGCCTGAAAAGATCTGTTGTGCTTTTCTAGTGCATGCACGTAAATGTGTGTCTGCTTAACCTTTTCCTGGTCCCACACTCTATACAGCACATCGCTTATACAATCATCATGAGTTGACTGACTGAATGGAATATTCTTGATACCGTTATATATAATAAGTAACAATTGATAAGTATTGAAGGTTGAAACACAGAAAAAAGGGGAACATATTGTTGCATGACTGAAAAAGTAGGATCCAGTCTTTTTGGATCTTGACTAATATTAGTGTCTAGACATCAGGATGTTTTTATTATCTTTTGCAACTGCAACACTAAGGGCATGTGTCCATATAGCATTTTTCTCCAGCAGAAAAGTGAGCAGCAACATCTCGACAAACCACCTCTCTAAATGCTGCTGTGTGATGGACGGGCATCGGCCCTTTTCTTTTCATTATTTATTTGGCCTACTATCAGTTTGTAGTTGTAGTTGTTTTAAGGGGAATCCCACAAATCAAAGTGTGTCTACAGGTTTTAGGAAGTACTGCTGCATCTGCTATATAAAGCGTTCCGTGGAGTTGAAGACTGCAAAGTGTGAAAATGAAAAAAATCTGGAGGTGTGGAGTTAGAAAGAAGAGAAACTTTAAGAGACCCCCGCAGCCAACTCCTCATCAGGGGAAGCAGCTTACGGCTACATTAGCTGCTACCAACACAACACATCTCAGCCTGTTAGATTAATTGATCTTTTATGGTTGTATACAAAGGTAGTTACTTTTCTAACCATTTGGTAATACCTCCAGCGCCCACTAGATGTCGCTCTGAGGCCTCGGCCCAGTTTGAGAATAGCTGATGTAGGTAATGGCAGATTTTGACAAGGAAGAAGAATGCGTGGAATGAACAAGACTTTATCTCTGGTTCTACTGCATCCATCTTTGTCCTTTTTGTTATTTAACTGTCCATTGTTCAGAGAAAATATCTTGAAGACAACCATATGGTTGTCATTTCATACATACCTCTGGAGAGTTTGGGGGAGAACTGGCCGATGGTTGCTCCTTTGGTTCTGACTCTGGTCTGTGTGGGGTCTCTTGGTCCTCTGGTTCTGTTTTGGGAGAGTTTCTCTCTTTCTGCCTTCTCTCCTCCAACACCAACCACCGTCGCTCTTCCTGGATGCACACATTGAAAAGTATTAGCTAATCATCTTTGAATACAATGTGAAGAAAGATGATACCGCTCTAACAGTTGTATGTAAGATGAAGTATTTGATACGCGTCTCCAAAGAGAGAAATGTGAACAATCCCCTTTCAAAATTCACATTAACACGCAATCATCTGGCTTAACATTTTTTTGCAGTATTGGCATTGGCCAATGCTGCAAACATGCATTACAAACATCCACACATCTGCTGGCTGTTTTCTCGGACCATCATGTGCGAGCTGAGTGGGTGTCAGTGATCAGACAGCCGTGTCTAATGCAGTGTGTCGCGGGCGATTAGAGGTGTCGGCGAGCGTTTCCCACGGCAGGTGACTCACCCTCTCTCTGAGCAGCCTCTCTCTCTCTGCCTTGGCTTCCCTCAGTTTCTTCTCGATCTCCACAAGATCCAACAGAAGCGGGCTGTGAGAGGAAGAGGAGGATTCATCAAATCAATCAAAATAACTGCATTGGCTAAACACAGTTAAGGTTGAGATACCCTAATATGTGGAGAAGGGTATGACGCAGCAAAAATCAGGAGCAGAACTGCAATTTCAGTGTTTATTCAAGTAATTGGAGTGCAGTCCTGCTCCTGAGATACAAACGTGCCACTGTGATCAGTCCAAAATTCCACATCTAGCACATCAACTGTGTTTACTTTAACTAAACAAAACTGGTATTACAGTAAACCCACAGTATTATTAATCTTCTACAGTTTGCTCACTTTTAGTTTTATCTCCAATTAAGTAGGGCTGTGCCAGAATATTCAACTATTCGTAGGTAGTTTGTTTTTTGGGATTTGACGATTTGGGCTTGTTCTCTATCTACCTGATCGTCTTGACTGCTCATGTTTGTTGCCCTATCAGACTTTGTTAAGATCTGGCAGAAAAGGCAACATGTCTAGAACAATTACTTTGTTGAGCACATTGATATCACAACCAATGCCGGCCCAAACTACGAAAATGCCCTTACTTGTTGCATGTGAATGCTGAAGTAAGCATATTAAAAAGCGACACTTCATTCCTCCCTTTAAAAAAAAAAAAAAAAAAAAAAAAAAAAGAGCTCATCAAACGAGCAGTGAAGTTGCTGACCTGGCAGCGCGGGAGCTTGTTGCGCTGTTGCACGGAGTGAGGAACCCGCTGCCGTTGCTGTTCCCATGTCTGCGGTCGCTGCTGTGGCCGTTGCTGAGCCTGTGGGAGACGAGGGGGGAAGTGAAAGCCTCAGGGTTCCGGCTGTCTGAAAGCGTCCTCACCAGCCCTGAGAGAGGAAGGAGATAGAGAAAGACACACAAGAAAAAAAACATGCATCGGTCAGCGCAAACAACTTTATATAAGATCTGGCGTGAGAAAATTTAGTGCGATGAATCACATTTGATCCAGAATTTTCAGTTTGTTTACAGCTTTCAGGAAGGGACTAAGGACAAGCACACCTGGCAAGATGGGACCTTGTAGATCAGGCTACTAGGATATTTGGTGACTGATAGAGGTGTGTGTGTGTGTAAAATAGATACTACCGAGGACATTAAGTATATAGACTCTTCTCTGGCTCATCCGGTCTGGACAGGAAAATCCTGCTTTCTACCAATGTAATAACAGCCTGCCGTCTCTCCTGACACACCTTTGATTTGACTAATAGGGAGGGAACTGAACAAACAGTCAGACAAAATGAGTGAAGAGAGAGAAAGAGCGTTTATTGTTCTATATCGTGGCGCTCGCAGCCCAAGCAATCACGAGCGCAATAGAAAATAGAAAGAAGGGGGCTGCTGGTAGCTCACCTTGTGCTGACAGCGGCCTGTCGTGGAGCTTGTTGCTGCGATATGAGCTCCGTCTTCTGGGCAAACTGGCCGATTCTTTGCATGGTTCCTAAAAAGATAATAAAACATTTCAACTTCATCTTAAATCTTGTAAACTAGAGCTGAAGCGAGTAGGCGATGAAACAATTAGTCGATTGACAGATGTTTAATCTGCAATTATTTCTATAATCGATTATGCCGCTTTTTAAGCACCAACAGCAGAAGTGCACAGCTTCCTCTAAAATGTAAATAAATGCTGGTTGTCTCGGCCTTCTTACGGGACATTAAACTCTTTTAAAGTATCTTCAACGAAACAAGACGTTTTAAAGGACGTCTCTGGGAAATTGTGATGGACATTTTTCAACATTTCCTAGACTAACGAATTGATAGCTTCCTTGAGAAAAAAAAAAAATTATAATAAAATGAATCGAAACTGTTCTAACTAACACATGCTGTATCCACAGCAACATGCTGCACACCTGAGGAGGCTTGTGAACGGTCAGAGGGGAAAATGACATCATGCAGGGGGCTGAGCCGTTGATGTTGGACCAATCAGTGAGAGGCTTCTTCTCTTTGAGAACCTGTAGGACCAGATTAGATTTCATTCGAAATGGAAAACTGGAAGGCACAAGTAACAGTTTAAATGAATTGGAGCGGCGGGGAACATGACAAACACGGTGACTAATGAAAGCTGCTGCGTTCGACATACCACATCTGGCTGAGAATTAAAACTCCACTTCTAAGAGGGATCGCAATGAGTTAAAAAATAAAGAAGAAATTATCATCGCCTCTCTATCTTTCCCTCTGACCCTCCCTCTTTGCTTGACTCACTAACACATGAGCAATTCAGTCTCCACATGCAGTGCACTGTTTAACCCTTATCTGTCTCTTTCACTGCTCTACACCAGTCCATACCCACAGGGAACGTGTGGGCAGTGAAGACTTATACAACAGTTACTGATGTCCCTTTCTGCAACAAGGAAATCTAAATCAGATTCATTTTGCCCAAACCATCTACTACACAAGTCATTTTCTATCCGATACAACAACGTCTCAGTATTGAAAGTTCACTACACGTGTTTCAGAAGTAAACCACATCCTGCACGAGGTCATAATGTAGTCTCACACACTTGTTATTTCTCTCCTCCTCTGTACTGCCACTCCCTTCTGACCTCCCCCAGTCTCTCAGTTACTACATTACATTAGATTACATTACAGTCATTTAGCAGACGCTTTTATCCAAAGCGACTTACAATTCAGATTCTATCACATTTCTGCACCGTAGGCACAACTACGGGAGCAATTTTGGGGTTAAGTGTCTTGCTCAAGGACACATCGACATGCGACTATCCACTTAGCCACAGTCGCCCAGTTACTGGAGCAGATGAACCAAACATTCAGTCACTTTTCTGAGAAACAATAATAACGCCCGTCACCCACATGGATCGATTTAAGTGCATATTTTCTTTTATGGCTTACCGCTCGTCAAAAGGATGTGGAACTTCTCCCAGCTTGCCTTCTCTCCCTCTCACACATCTACACACACTCACATGTCCACACACACTCACAAAGGAAGCACCCTCCCTCACATAGCTTACTCCTCCCTCCCTCTCCCTCCCTCCCTCTTCATGTCTGATTTGCTTTTTTCTTATCCAGATCTTGTCTCCTCCTCATTTCAACTGGTGCTGCCATTAATCAGATCAAAAGGTAAACCACTGGCTGTGTGATAAAGTCCCAGCTCAGTCAAATCTGTGACTGGGTGAATCACAAAAGAGAAGCAAGTATTCAAAATAAAACAGTTAAAGCATGGCAGGTTGGGCTGTCCACAGCGACATTATGTTATGAAGCTTAGCAACCTAAGGCTGTGTCTGAAATCAATCACTATTGTAACAATTCTAATAGTAATAAAATTAAATAAATCACTAACTTCCAACTTATTATGAGGCAATGTGAAAATGTAGATCTCTCTCTCAGAAAACCAGATGACACATCTCAAAAGAATTAATAAAATGTGTTCTAATAAATCCCACTAAGCATTCAGACAATAGTGATAGACCACAAAATCATGAATCCCTTACTCTTTGATTAGTGTGAACGAGGTCTCTCCTCTCCTTCCTCAAGGCGTTGAGGTCCCTCTCCTTCTCCCTCTCCATCTCCTTCAGCTGTCTCTGTAACTGCTGGACTCGCTCCTGGAAATTCACAACACAATTCCCGTCAGCGTGGACGGCCATATGGTCTCTTTTCATCAAGGGAAACGGCATGCGCTGTATCCGATTCATCTGGGCCGGCCCCGAGTTTACATAATCTTTTCATCATGTTGTGGTGTAACGTTGGGAAAACATCCCCGATGTGTGAGCAAGTGCGGAGCCCCGAGCCGAGTTGATCTCCTCAGCCGGGACACGATGCAAATCAAACATCCATTTTGCAAGTTAATGAGAGGCACACGTGACAGCAGGGCTGAGAGGGGAACTCAAAAGTAATGACGGACTGATAATGAAACAGCACCTTAGGACAGCAAATATGACACAGTGAGAGACAGACAGACAGACGGACGGAGGGTATAGAGAGGAGCTGTCATCTGGCCTCACTGCAGCCGAGTCAACCACCATCCCTCTCACACAATCCCCCTCTTCTTCTCCCAGGCTGCGCTCCTCCTCCTACATACTCCAGCTAATTGAGGAACAATTCGATATTATTTTCACCATCTAATCTATTGTCGATGTCCAATTCCACAAGAACACATGGACATGTGAACGGAAAAAAACAGTCATTTTGGAACTTCTTGTCAGAATGTAAACAAAGATCACAAGTGAAAAGCTGCTCCCAGTTGTGGAGGCTTCAGAAATAATTTAGAAACATGAGATTCGAGACATGTTTTTCTGACTTTTGGACTCATGACATGGGAGAATGATAAAAGAGTTTGTCAATAAAGCTACTCTTAGCATTTTTTTACCCACCGCGTTTTAGCCGTGCTACTGGTAAACGGCTCTATGGATGGTAATCTGTCTTGCAGTCCAGATTGAAATATTGCCATTTAAATTTGTACGAACATTCATGGTCGCCAGGGGATGAATCCCTCTTACTTTGGGTATCCTCGGAATTTCACTGTAGCACCACTATGACGTTGACAATTGTGGTTTTGAGTTAAATGTCTCGAAAACAATTGGACTGATTGCCTTTAAACCGGTACAGACATTCATTGTGGTGTTTTTGTAAATATGAGTGGGACGAGCATGTGCAAATGCAAGTTCCCTACACAACAAGACATTGAAAACATATGTTCAGGTCAATAAATCACTATCCAAACAAAGAACACAGTCGGGTACTAATGTCTCAACATGCCAGTTATACATTTAGGCTTTATCATGCAAGTGCCAACATGTTCCAGGCCTCTTCAAATTACCGTGTGAATCCAAATCTGAAGAGTTTTACTGTCTCCCAAACTGTTCCATTTCTTGACTCCCTCCATCACAAAGCTGCAGAATGAATTGTTTAACAATGACAATCATTATCGTGGTGTTTACAGTAAATCTGATTAATTAGGAGGTATATTGTTTCTCTACATTTAGAGTGTCTTTTCTGGTGCGTCCAATCAAGCCTACTCGGTTTAAAACTGTCTGGCCAATCACAGGTATTTTTCATTTTAAGTTTTAAGTTGATGGCGAATGCCGTGGATAGATCCTTTTTATTTAGTTGCATGATATGGTGACACTATTGTTGTTATTGTCTTTAAATGTTTTGTACTTTATTTTTAATTTGAAAAACATCAATTTAATCTCAAGAATATTTCTTTAAATGTTATCATTTTAAATCAACCTGTAAATAATAAGCAGTAGTTTTCTGCAAATTCAAAATCCTCAAGTGCGATACAGCTATTCAATTCATCACATGGGTAAATATGGATAAATAAAATTAATCCTGAATTGTCATTTTATCTGAACAATTTTCCTAATCCTCGTGTTTTTATCTTTCCATCTTCTCCACTGTTGTCGCTGCTCTGCCTTCCTTTCCGCTTATTCTTTTGATTTCTCCCTCTCATGGTGGCCTCTGGTGTAATTAGACTTGCTGTACAGAGTCATGTGACAGTGTCAGGGTGACGCTGGTGAGAATGAGGAAAAGAGTTCATGCGCTTGTCAAGATTTAACAGAGGGGGGGGGGGAAGGAGGGCAAGTCTTAGCCTACAGTACCAACCATGGGCTGTGAGTTGAGGAGATTGTGTATATGTGCATGAGCATACTGTAAATAATGTGGTTGTGAGTCCTTCAGGGCCAATAAGCCAATAATGATGATTTTCACTGTGCTGCAGAGCAAAAATAGGATCCGAGCAAGATTTACAGCTTTGTTGATAACTGCCAACAACTCTGTGATTATTATAGGAGGAGCTCAGATTTGTGGCTCTAAAAGTTCACTTTCTGGTCTGCCCTCTCCTTAACTTAACTCTGCAAAGAAGAAGATTCATTTCAGATGCTTACAAATGGAGGATTGTGCAGAACATTTCTGCAAGAAAAACAACTTGTTCTCAAGTGACAAAAAGGAAAAAAAAAAAAAAAAAAGCAGCTTCAGTAAATGTTTCAGTTGGATCTCTATGATGGTTTGTGCTTCTCTTCCCATTCATCAATACACATACTTTTGTGTCAATTAATGGACACAAATAATAGAGAGATGGGTGGCTGAGCAAGAGAATAAAGATTGTAGGAATAGAGGTTGTTAAAAGTTATAGTTATTATTGAGTCATTAATGATACAATTGCTTCCGACACAAAAAAAACTTCATGAACACAAGTGAGCATTTTACAATAAGTGAACATTTACACTACTATCAAGAAAAAATGAAATATTCTATAGCACTGTATGCATGTCCAAGGGGTTGACAAAATAACAGGAACACCTAAAAATTGCGATTTTCACCACATGTCTCCGACACATCATGAATGCTGTCGAGCTTGTAAATTGGACCTTTACAAATCTTTTGTCAAAATGTAGATTTCTTTGCAGTATTGGACATTATTGTTCCTGTTATTTTGTCCACCCGCTCTATGTACATGTCTGATATCACGAGTCTGTATTAAAAGGGAAGTTTGTTGGAGGGTTAATCCCACGTCAGCCTGCGGGGGTACATACTTAGATGAAGCACATGGCATGCAGATAAGCTGCAAACCTGTAGAACACGTCAGGAGAAGGAGTGACGTTCTCGGGGGAATTCCTTCTACCGCACGTTGATTTTTACCTGCGAGGTGTTGACCGCATGCTGCCGATGAGAGATTTGCTTCTCCATGTCCCTATCACTCTCCCCCGCCTTCTCTTCGTCCACCGTGCTCGCGTCCTCCTCATCAATGCCGCTCTCTTGCTCCAGAACACGAAACTCCCAGTCGTCAAAGGTCCGAACGGCCGCTTCCATCGCCTCTTTCTCCTGCATTCAGAACCGAGCAATTAGTCTGATAGGACCAGTTTGTGACAGCATTTGTTTTCGTTTTGTACTGTAGGTTCATTTTTTTTAAATGCTGGACAATACATTTTTTATGGGTAATAAACTGCACTCAGATGTTGATGAGCAACACTTTGTTGCTAGTTCTTTGTCATTTAACCTCTCCCCAAACTAATCTGTAAATATGTTTTAGTTACAGTACAGCTACTAAAATCATTTTACAAAGTTGTTTTAATGGTGTAAAAATTCTGTATGAAAATAGTGATAATTCCAATATTCACTAAAAATTGAAATCTTTCCAAAAAGTATAATATGTTTATTTTAAGATAGCTAGTAATTTAAAGAAAATCTCCAGATTCTTTTTTTTTTTTAACTTTAATGCCAGATGAGTTTGTGTGCAGCAACACACAGACGTTGCCTCAAGGTAGAAGCTATCTTACAGAATCAAACACTTTATATAAACAGACGATATAAACAATTGAACTTCTGGGAATCTGTATTTAGCGATACTTCGTCAATACAAGCACTGGTTTTAATACTTTAATGCGAAAATGAACCTGAAGAGCATTTTCAAAGAGTCAAAATATGTTCGTGTATAAAAGTGAAATGAAAGTAAAACTTGTACAGCCTCATTGACACATAACCAAAATACCTGCGGTCTTGTTCTTGTGCACGTGTCCCCTGTTTGTGCACATGTGTGTTTTCCTCTGTGGCGCAATTTTAGACAAAGCAGTTTCTAAAAAGATCTTTCCAAATAAATCTGCCCTGTCATAACAAAGTAACAAATGGCTGCTGAATGCATCCAAACCTATCATTAAACAAAGCTTTTAAAACAAGGAGGTCTCCCATCGTGTTCTGTCACATTCTCAGAGTAAAATAAACAACCCATGTACTGTGTACGTGTGTGTGTGTGTGTGTACACATTTGAACCGCTGACACATCAGGTTGAACAGGTACTGAACAATCACACTTTTGTGCAACCAAAAAAACACTTTATGTGTAGGAGTCAGAACCTGTGCCACAGTAACGCACCCTGCATCTGAGACACACTGTCGTGAGCCAACGCAGCACAACAAGTATCAGTATCAGTTTTAGATTTCAGGTGGATCGCTGCCAACAACGTCATCTATTGCATTTCCTCCTAAATAAGCAAGTTCAGCAAGATTAGATAGTTCGACACATGACACGGTCAATTGATGTTTGAAAATCAATACATCAAGGTTCAGATCTGGAGTTACAGCTGTGGGCAGCTTGATTGTGTTTTTAAATATGCAATTCACAACTTAAACCCTCTCAAAAGCAGGAAACAGAAAACATTCTTGTGTTCTTTTCTTTTCCTTTCTTAGTTTGACCAAAACGTCTCGGAAACAGCCAGATACAGCTGCACTGATCACCTGTGTTGTCATGTTTGTTTAGTACATTTATTAATGAGTAGTTTCCGTTAACAGGTAATGATGATATGTCAGACATCTTCCATCTGTTAAAGTGATGATTCAGACATGGGTGTCTTTTACTTTAATGTTCCAATGGTTTAATTTAGACATGAATAAAGAGTGTGATGTTTGGCAGATTATTATTGTTTTTTTACACCATTTGCACTGCTGGGGGGGGTACATAGTTTCTCCTCAACAACTTTCTTTTACAGTGTTTCATAGTTAAACAGATTTTCTTTTCTTTGTGCATATCAGATGAAATGTATTCCAGTGGTCTTAGAAAGAGAAACAACATTTATTTTTGCATGTTTTACTTTGTGTACGTTAATCTGACAGCATTCAGTTCTATCTGAATCCACCATGACCTTTAATGTAAAAGTCACCAGGGTGCTTATTCAGACACGTTAAATTGCCATCACATTAACGAGACTAGTATGAAAAAGAGCGAGCTGAACTTTTTGAAACATGAATATGTTAAAGACACCATCGTCTTCTTATGTTGCTTCATTCATAAAGAGGCTGTGTGCAGCTCAGCCACTCACCTGCTGCAGCTGCAGTGCTAGCTGTTCTCTCTGGCTCTCTGGCTGACTGGGGATCAGCTTCTCCTTCTCCTCGCACCTCCGCTTCAGTTCCTCCACCCTCCGCCTTTCCTCCTCCAGACTCTCTCGCTCCTGCAGTTACAGATGGTAAAGCAAGAGTAGAGTCACCACCAAACTATTTAAAGCAAAACAAATACTAATTCAAAAAAGACAAAAATAACACTAACAAATACATTTCCCAACCGAGTTTACAGAGTTTGTTCTGCGGACAACTTGCTTCAAACCAGCTCATTTCATGGGAATCGACTTATCATTGAAATGATCTTGTGTTGATGTTGGTGGACTATTACTGAGCCCACACATTTCTATGTGAAATTCCTTCAGCCAACTTTTTTTCTGTTGCGATTGTGAACTCAAACTTCACTCCAAATATGTAAATAAATTAAATAATAAAGTAAATAAGTAAGTAAGCAAATAAACAAAAAAAAAAAAAAAAAAAAAACTATGAAATTAAAATATAAGGCTTTGAAAAAATCCTGAGGTATATAAATGAGACATATATAAATTTATAATATATAAATGCGTCAACACAGTTAAAAATTTTTTTTAAAAAAAACATGTTTTTATTACAATGACGTTTTTCAAAAGGACTACATTTATTAATTTAAGGGGACTTTTATCTGTTGTATTCAAATGATTGGGGTCAGAAATGTGGAATTATGAAATAAAAGTCCACTGAAATAAAGAAAAATTGTCCTGTCAATTATTTTTTTAAATAAAAACCTATTTATATATTCATATCAGCATTTGTTGAGAGATAGATAGATAGATAGATAGATAGATAGATAGATAGATAGATAGATATAGCCTCATTTATTTACTTCAGGGTGTATATCATAGGCATATTTGTTTATTTATCTATTTAATATTGAATGAAATGGCATTCTATAATGTTAAGTCATTTAAAATATAACAATCAACACTATTAGTCTGTTGGTCATTAATGAGGACAGAAGAACAGTCATGGCAAAACACATCAGAAATGCAGCATATTCGTAACAAGTGAAAACCTTAGATATGAGTTACATTACAGGATACCTTCTGTCTGCCGGTGTGTCTGTGCTTCTCCTTCTGTCTGACCTCCTGTTGTAGAGCCTGCAGCTTCTGTGTGTGTCTGTGCAGCTGGGTCTGCTCCGTCTGCAGCTCTCCCTGCAGCAGGGCGATCTCCAGCTGCAGCTGAAAGGACAGCAGACGCCACGGAGCTTAATCATATTGACCAGAGCCCGAGCAAGTCAGAGACATGCATTCCTTTACCGTGTCGATGTTTGGAGACTGAAATGTGCAGACTTCAGCAGAAACACAATCAAAGTCATTTCACTGTTTCCTTGAACACACTGTCTTGGTTGATAATTTGTAGCGGCAGTCATAGTGAGTTAAAATAACCCTTAAAGAAACCTTAAAAGAATACTTCACCCCCAAAATGACCATTTGTATACCAATTACTCCCCCTGTGTTACCTTAAATTCTTGAAGAAAACTTAGTTCACCTCCATGGTGAACAAATAATAAAAAAAACAGATTAAGTCTTGTTGAACTGAAGAAAAACAGCGTTTAGCAGCGAAACAATATGAAGTACTTTATCCAGTCATATGCTCACCACTTCCCAAACACATGCATGTTCACTAAAATCATACTATTTAAAAACACTTCTGCATTAACAGCCTCACGACTTGTCCCTGCGAGTACCGTTTCCTTAAAGATATCTAGGTAACACAAGTATTACTTTAACCACCTGTTAAACAGCTGATGAAGATTGCATATTCTTAAATTCATGCTAGGACTGAAACATACTTTCACATTCATTTATCTAAAGTTAATTTTTTTTAAATGAATCTTTAATTCTGTGAAATGTCAGAAAAGACAATGGCAGAGCTAAGGTAGATCTTTAAATAGCTAGTTTTGTCCAACTAACAGTCCAAAATCCACAGATATTCATACTATCATATCTGTAAGAAAAAATATATTTAAAAAAAGAAGAAGCAAATAACTCATTTGACACGCTGGAGCTTGTTTGGCATTTTTGCTTTAAATAAATGACAGAGAAAATAAATTAGCCACCATCTTCAAAATTGATTAACTAGTTTTAGCAAGCTTTATCATTTAATTGTTTCAGCTTTAAGTCAGTCAAGTAGTCTGCTATACATTTTACACCAAATTGAATCATCAGTTGTTGTTGTGCCCTTCTATGATAGGGCCACATGCTCACTTCGATCTTTAGTTCCTCCTTCTGTTGGTCGATCTCTGTGATTCGCTGTTGGAGCATTGAGGGCGATGACGGCAGGATCCTCAGTGAGCCCGCCTCCAGCTTTTTAATGCAGGACTGACAGAAAAAAGGGGGAAAAGTAGATGAGGTGACCACATGCAAGCTTTAAAACTGTAAACAGGTTAGTAATGGGGGAGGATTCACTGGTTTAACTGCATGAAGCGAGATGCATATCTCTTCTAACATGCAGCTACAGATTATGAATTCATGTCCCAACACCCCATCGTTTGGCATGAAAGAGCTGCATCAGCATCAACAGCTTCATCTCACTCACTTACCCGCCCACTCTCCGTGCTACTACTCTCTGTATCCGACTCCGCCCCCGAGGAGGCGGGGCTCTGAACTCCAGCCACTCTGGTGATCCACGGCAGCCGCAGCCCCTGCTGCCACGGGCTCCTGGTGCTCTCCATGTTATGTTGGGGCATTTCTTAAAAAAAGGCAAAGACAGGCGAGGCAGTTAATGAGAGCTACTTACTTTGGTGAATATAGTGGTAATGTAATCTGCTGCATGTTTGAAGGCGTATCAGAGATCGGGTGACCGTTCACAGAGGGGATTTCACAGCCGAGTAGTAACTGCATAAGCACATTAAAAACACAGAAATCCCCCCCCGGCTTCCAGAAACCAGCCTGTGATGGAGAAAACACTAGAGGAAACAATAGCGAAAGAGAGGGCACAGTTTAGGATGTGGGTGGTGGTTTGTGGTTGTGTTTTAAGCTCTCTGGTGTGTGTGTGTGTGTGTGTGTGTGTGTGTGTGTGTGTGGACACAAAGCGTGATGAACAATAGTCTTCTTTGAAGGCTTTTGATGTGCATCGGCAGACAACAATCAATGAAATACTACAAGGACACATTTCCCACAAAAATACTGGAGCACATCAGGATCGACTTTGAAGTACTTTTAAGTTGTACTTTTTTTGTTCCGTCGGTCACATTCATGTGCATTTACCAGAGCAAACATCATTGTATCGTGTTTACACTGCTCTGCATCAAAGTGCTTTACAATGTGTCAACCTAAAGGCCCATATCATCATGTTCTCTTTATTCTATTGTGTCCTTCAGTCCTCTACTGTGTGGTCTCTCTTTACACTAAAATACACATGCACAGACCTAAACCTATTTTGTGGGAAAAGACTTTTGATTGCTATTGTCCAACCTTTTCCCACCATCGTCCCTCGCCCTCTATGCCCTCCCTCTCTCTCCTTGTATCCAGACCTTATTAGGCTGCAGGGAATGCAGGCGGAGTGGGAGCACAGAGATAAATATACAGCAGAGATATGAGTGAGGGCTTCCAAACAACGACTGGCACACTGACACGGAGAGAAAGAGGGGGGGGGGGGGGGGGGGG
>NW_022280043.1:9164360-9249679 GCF_004355925.1 Anarrhichthys ocellatus | reverse complement strand
GGGGGGGGGGGGGGGGGGGGGGGGCATGGACAGACAGAGGAAAGAAAAAACGGCAGGAAGTGGAGTGTAAAATGTCAAGGACTTGCACCAAATATGCAACATGCAGCTTTACAGAGGTGTCCATGGATAAAGCATAATGTTCTCATGGTGAGGTTATTTTTATGGCTGCATAAACTGGGGTCCAGGTGAAAAAGAGTGAAGTCTGCTCTCAACGATTATTTGTTATGATATATGTGTGGTGGGTCTTTAAGAATAAACAAGTTAACTATTACTTATCTGATCTTCTTATTCTAATGAGACTATGTTTTCTGCTCTATGACTGCTGAAACAAACCAAGACAAAGTGATCAGGAGGACATTACAATGGAAACAGCTCTCTCACTTTCAGGACCGACATGGCTATCACATACTGTGTCACTGATGTGACATGAAAGATGAAAAAAAACAACGTATTAATGATCCATGGTCTATGCAGTAAGTAACTGATACCGATACACAAGGTCTCATGACATGGAAGCTACTAAAAAAAAAACATGAATTTTCCATGTACATATGGATACACACACTTTAGTGTTACTATAAGAGACATTTACAACCTTAAAATGTCAAAAACGGCACAAAAAAGCAAAAATATGCTGATGCTGTTTATTTAGTGCATAATTAAGTCATTCAAGTGTCATTGAATGCAATAAAAGACAAATAAAATGGTTTGTAACAAAGACGTATGTTGTATTGTTCTGATAACTGTAGCCTACTTATTACACATTGAATGTAATATGAAAAGCAAGTGCACATTCTGCTTGTTTTACTGATGAGAGGAAAGAAACAAGAGCCTGCTAACTCCGCCTAAATGCATTTATTTGTTCTCATTTATAAAGCATTTATCATGTGGATAGGTTTTCAATAGCAGATGCAAAAAAAGAAGTTCTGATTTATCAAACGTACATCTCTTCAAAATGGCTGGTTTAACTATTCAAGATAATATGAGGTGATGTGGAAATGACAATAAACATGTTAAAGGAACGCTCATTTACACACAAATTCACTCTTCTCATGAGGTATGAGGCCTATAGGGAATTGGCTTTCGATTGTTTGTCACTTCTTAAAAGTGAGTTTTCAGGAAAAAAAAACATTTGAGAAACAGTATTACAGTATTGATCATTTGTCCCACTTCTAACAATTTCCCCTGTGCTCTCTGACTTTGTGTCCGGTAAAAGCTGATGACTTCTGGGGAAAACAAGGCAGAGAGAGCTTCACACCGAGTTACATTCATTTCCAAACAGACGCCAGTGCAGCAGGCGCTCGCTATCTGAACTCCAGCTAAAGTCCACTCAGATACACTATCAACACCACGGAGCCGAGACAGAGAGAGAGTGAGTGAGTGAGGGGCGCATGCAGGAGTAAAGTCCACGTGTTCATGTTAACACAGTGGTTTGTCAAATGCAACAAACAACAGGCTAAACAAACAAGAGAGAGGGAGACAGTAGGAGACGGTAAGAAAGACAGATACAAGTCGACTACAGATACAAAAAAAAAAAAAAAGAAAAAAAACGAGGGCAGAGTTCAGCCTGAGAGTCGGATGGAAAGAACAAAACACAGTTTTGTGCCCAAAATAATTGGACTTGATTGCGGGGAGGGCCTCTGGAGAATAAGATAGCGGATAGGGAGTGAACAGAGCGTGCATGTGTGTGTGTGTTTATGTGCACGAGTTATGCAATGACTACCCAGAGGTAACACAAGACAGGAGCCCAAACTCTCAAACTGAAACCTAGAAGAGTTCAGCAATCTGTATCAGTCTGCAGTGCCAATTATCAACCACAGATCAGCAATAACCGGCAACAGCTGACTCACCATAACACACAGTCACAGTCAGACCAGTGTTATGTGCTCAACAGCACAGCAGAATGCTTCTCGTGTCATATTGTCTCACCGTGAGCTCAAATCAGCAAAGTCTCATCTCTCTTCCTTTCACTCCGGGGCTCCACTGGAGTTTCAGCCTTCTCCATTCTTATCACCTGTGTGTTTGAGTTCAAATAGTCCAGATTCAAATCAATAAACACTTTCTGCTGCATGAGAAGAGCGACTAAATCCAGTACAAGCAAACACCTTTCAATGCTGCTGCTTCATCAGGGTCTCTTTTAAGTGTGCGTTGATAGCGAAGATAGAAATCCCACTTCCGACAGAGACAGTGGTCACACACAGACACACCAATGGATTTCATCCAGAACATCACATTAGCTGCCATGTTGTTTGTTACATGAACAGCTGAGATGTTGACAAAATAAGGGATATTAGTTAACGGTCAGTGACTGTTAAAAATGTAGTTTTGACCAATGAAAACAGGTTGGAGATGGAGCAGGTGCACAGAAATAGAGCCAGGGCGAGGGCTTTTTCAAACAAGCGACACGTCGAGCAGCCTGTTCGCTGGCACACACAAACAAACCATAGCATATACTTTAGCTCCCAAATGATGAAAATAACAGAGTAGTACTCTGACACGACCTCCCGTTGGTGAGAGGCTGAAAGGAAAAGAGTGGCTAAGCATTGTGTACACAAACCCATAAAGTCAACACCGACAACAGCTATATTCCATCAGCAACACACAGGACAAAAGAGCTCCGACGGTGGTATGCTCTGTGTGGGTGTGAACGCCGATTACAGCCTGTCACTATGAGTTTAATACCAGGGCTAGTATAGGGACAAACATGTCACACACGGAGCATGTGGGCAGAACTGCCCCGTAAAGAGGGGCCACGTACAATGCCGGATTGATCCACAGAAGGTCAAGCCGCTCTCAGTTCACTCAAACTAAACGTACAATCTATCGGATATCAACGGAGGTTTGTGTAGAATTCAATGATATAATAATGTGGCAAGAAGTAGGTCTGAGTGACACAGAGGAACTAAGCTTTGATACTGACAGGGACTAATCTCGGGGTCACTGTGCACTGCAGTGTAAAGAGTAGATAGGTGATGTGTGTTAGCTCTGTGGGCTGAAGCTGAATTTCCAATTTGGCCCAATATGGGAAAGATTGATCTCGCCACAAACTCCATTTTGTTTTCCGTTAAACCAACCGAACCAAAAACCTCCTGTACGCTGTCGATCCGTTATACTCGTTATATTTGCGACATTTCATCCGGTAAAACTAACGTATAAAGTGGGTGCCAGCGATCAACAGTGTGCAGGAAGCTTCTGGTTCTTTTCAAATTCATAGTCAGAATTTATTATCCGACACGTCTGTCTATAAGATTTTCTAGTGTGCAAAAACTGTGTCGAAGTATTGCAATTAAATTGAATTAGATGCAATTAAAAGCAGATCTTGTCCTGGTTGCAGACCTTGAAAACAGTGAAAAATAAAACCTCTACTTCACCTGACTGTCACGTTGGATCAAACATCTTCAGAGGATTAGCGAGTTGTGAAATCAGTCGCGTTCACCACAACATACATTCAGTGCACTGTTCTGCACTGCCTTACACTGGCACAGACCAGAGGGGCATCCACAGTCCAGATGTCAAAGTGCTTCTTTAGTTCTCATCTGCAGAAGGCATAAGACTAAAGCCAGCTATTAAGCCATGTGAACTACTAGGAAGTCACATATTCTTTTAATTAGCCACAATTAAAAGGCTAACAGACCAAACCTCCAGTCTTTAAAACGTTGGGTTAATAGCAGGCCTGACATCATCACATTAGTATCTTACGCACACGATGTTTCCAGCGAGCACAAGTCATTTTCCTATTTTTATTGTCAGAATTGAGACACTGAAGTCCCTCCTATTGCCCTGCTGCAGAACACATAAAGTCTCATTTTAGACTAATTGGTTTCTGCTAGGTTGTATGAAAGGGGAACTAATGGCTGCAGCAGCATGTGTAAAATCATGTTAACTTATATATAAATGTTGCACTAGATTTGCTTCCTCAAAACAGATAAAAACTGATATATTTATGGGCCTGTTCATACATGCAGGCAAAGGGCACGCTGTCATTTGACAGATTAAATGCTGAGGACTGCCCGGCAGTGACCTCTGGACCTGCTGCTGTGTGGCTTCTGCCGGCTCGGCTATCGTCATCGTACAAGTTTGTGAGCAGGAAAAGCAGGTGAGAGGAGCCAGTTTTGGCTGTCACTCAGCTGTCAGTGAGAGGCGAAAAGGCCAAACTAAGCCTGACACCTGGGTGTCAACACATGACAAAAAACACAGATGCAGCTTAGTGAAGCTCATGTGTCGCATGCAAGAAAATGTACCAACAACATACATTTTTCTACATTCCTGTGGAAAATTGGCCGACGAGCTGATGTGTGAAATGTTTATGCCGTGACTACAACGGCAACTTTATGCGATCATCAGTTGTACACCTCGGGATATATCAGCTCCAGCACCACTAATAAAAAGGTCTGGGCATTGATTGTTTAAGCTATACAATCTAAAGTAATAATAAAAAGTCAGGATTCCAATCAGGTAGCCCATTATCAATCAAAGAAATAAGTAAACAACATTTGATGCCAGATTCCAGTAGAGTTTCTGATACTCTGGGCTTTGAAATCAGATTTTGGTTTGGACAAAAACACAAAACACTGAGATTCGATATCCATCCCTACGAGTAGCCTCAATTTACCAGAATGCAACGCTGCCTCGGCACATGTTGCACTTACGGGTGCAAATCAACATCTTGTCCCACTTCTGTTGTCGACATTTTTACTCAGACTTAAAACTGTATGCAACAAGTTCAGCCGGTCTAATGGAAGAAGGTCAAATGTTTTTTCCTGTAATGACTCCTGCAATGTAGAGCTAAAGAAATACGGATTATTGATATATCATCAAAAGCAGTAAATAGGGGGACAAAATGTGTCATTGTAACGATATTGTCCGTTTGATATCTCAGAATATCTTTTGGTTTTGGACTGATCAGACGAAAAATGCAGTTTGAAGATTTGACGAAGCAGTTTCAGGGTGCTGGTACTGTGCATGCTGGCTTACTGTTGTAGTTTACAGGCATACTTTAATGTTATAAGTAACAACTGTGACTTTCCTACTATGACAAGTGAAAATATCTGCTGTGAAAAAGGCTTATGAATAGCTGCAGCCCAACTGAAATGCAGCAAATATCTCCCTTTAAGCCCTACTTACCTGTAGGCTTTAATTACGTCTTAACATGAGAAAATCTCATTGATGGAAACAACAAATGCAGAGTTGAAGGTTTACTGTGAGAAAATCTCTTGTAATAAATCCCCATCCTTGCAACTGGAAGTAACTCCTGGCATCAGTACTGGTTCAACCGCACTGACACAGATTCATTAGGCCTGAGTCAATCTTTGGGAACCGTGATGCAAGAACAGTGATCCATTAATGACAGGGCTCAGACACAGATTTGTCCAGAAGACAGTCAAAACAAGACGCGAGTGTGTGTGACCGACAATAACTAAAAGGCAGAACTCCCTCCACAGCAAACCCTCCCAAACCCGAGGCAATCTCTCAACCCACACTCCCACCCACTGTGTACCCTGTCTGATGGAAGGATAAGAGGCGAGATACCTCAGGGTCAGTGTACACAAAAGGGGGGAATGTATGTAAGGTAGAATTATTGCCATTATTATAACTCCCTTGGTGCCCCCAAGTGCCTTCTTGGATGCCCCTACGGTAGATAAAACATGATAAAGTGCCTTCTAGGCGGCTCTTCAAGTGGAGAAAACATGATGCAGTGAACTAATGGGTGCACTTAATTGGAAAAAACATGATGCAGTGCTGCTCTACATGCTAAAAGCACTTTCTGCAAGCTGGTTCCCCACCACATGTAGCTCGAGCCCTTATTAATCTTTTTCCCCGCATATGCCCCTCAGACATCCCGAGTCCACCACTGGTCATGGGACAAGGTTCGAACAAAAACATAATTGAGAATGAATCAATGAACTACTTTACACTCACGACCAAAGAGTTGGATTCAGGCAGTTTGCTTTGAGAATGCATTGAACAATCAGGAAGGTGGATTAATTCCTCCTGTTGTTTTGGGTGCAGAGGGATTAAAAAGTAGACGCGATTGAGTCTAAAACTGAGGGACTCACAACGTCCCCACGTTAATGTCAGGGGCGACTTCACTCGAACATTCTGTCTCGTGTGAGATGTATTATTTACACCAGGAACTGCGCGAGCTCTGTGAAAGTAGTTTAAAAGGTGGGAGAAGCCGATTTGGTAATGACAACAAAACACAAGAATTTAAGCAAACAACCGGTCTTACCTGGAAAACGTTGAGAGCTGTGGGTCCTCATTCATAACATAGTGGCAACTCCGGGCGACATTAAAGAGACGAACCGCGGCAAAAAATACAAAAACTGTAGCGAAACGTCACTTCAGGAAACTTTTAAAGCGCTTTCACTTTGAGACGCTCAAGTCAGAGTCGCGTTACCTTTCTTCGAGCTCGCCGACTGTTTGCTGTGAGGCTGACAGCCACGTTGTATTATACTTCCTGCCGGTTTTTTTGTTATCTTCACGTGGTTTGATTCAATCCCACCCAGGAACAACTGCCAGAGCAGCGTGAGCTGCTGCTGTTGTTCAACAGGTGAGGTTGAACTGAAAGCACGCGCGGAGGAGGAAAGCGACGACGGAGGCGGGGCCGACTAATAAAAGTTGTTTTGTGTGGTGGGCGTAAAAGAAAAGCCCCGTGTTCCTCCAGTCCGAGCAAACTTCACCGCCCGGTTCCCGTGCTGTACGGACAAACAGTGAGAGGAGTCCCGTTCACGTCCCTGCACCGAAATGGGATTTCTATTCTGGGAACTGACGGAGCTTTTCTCATTGTGAAGCGGCTCAGCTAGAGAGTCATTCCGGCATATTGCCAGCACGCTGTCAAGTAAAAGGCCAATTAAATACTTCATGACAAGCTCCCATGGGAATATTTTAATAATATAGAGTAGGAAGGACTTGGGGTCACTTGCAACATTTTAAATAGTTTCACAAATTTGAAGGGAACAAAAGCAATTTGCTTCAATCCTGAGCTGCCTTCTTCCACTACTGACATTAAAACCATTACTCCGACCTCCCATTTTAACTACTGTCCTGCTGGAAATCTGTCCGTTTTCGCCCAGGAATCAATAAAGTTACTTTAACCGAACGTTAAACACCATATTGAATTAATTTGTTGATTTTGTTTTGTATTACTAATCACAAAGAGTTACTTAAGTTGTCAAATCAATGTAGTCAAGTCAAAAGTGAAAAATGTGTCCCTGAATTGTAGCGAAGTATAAAGTAGAAGAAATGGAGAAAAAATATTCAAGTTGTACAAGTACCTCAAAACAGCAGTAGTAAATGTACTTATACTGTAGGTGCTTCCAGACCTGTTTATGTCCGAGAGAAACCCTGAGGGGATAAACACTCATTTTGAAGGTGTCATGGCGGCTTCTTACTTGTGACAATCTTAAAGTGAGTGTTTAGAATGTTTCTTGTTTTTCAGGACTCTGCAGTGAGAGTTATACAGAGGTACAGAGGTTTAGGGAGCTCGGCTCATGCCGGATGAGAATTTACAGTTAAAATCAATGTATTTATAAATCGTACAATATGTTGCAACGTAGAACTTCACCAACACATGGGGTCAAATAAAGCATGCCATGGGGTTCAAGTGTCGATTTGTAACCCTGCAAATACCGTTGACATTTGGATCAAAGCTGTCCAATTATGCCTGAAGACTTTTACTATTATGCACCACTGGATGAGGTGTCTTTGGACCTGGTTCTCAGACTTTCCCCCAAAATGGGTTTGGAAGACAGTAAGAGTTTGGGTTTAGAGTTTATTAACACAATGATGAACTTGTGTTTTTGATTCTATCACTGGGGGGGCGCCAATGTTGGAAATTTCCAACTTATACACACAACTCCGCACAGAAGTTTCAGCTATTCTCGCTGATTAGATGTTTGCTCAGATTGAAGATGGGTGAATATGCCTCTGAGAAGAGGACTGCGTAAATCAGTCCCTCATGTACTACTCTCATTATGACAGACAATCAGAAGTTTACTCTACAATGAGCTATTAACTGAAATTTCGGACACAATCGTCCTCAGCTGTAGAGTTGCACAACCTTGATTTTAACATGGATAAAATGCATTGTGGGATTGCTAGCAGAAAGGTTGTTTGTTCTGTTATATTTATTGAGAGCATTATACATTTACTGACAAATAAGATGAAATCATCTGTGTGTGTGTGTGTGTGTGTGTGTGTGTGTGTTTACCACAAATATGCAGGGCTTTTAAGAAAATGTAGGCTTCTTCTTAAAGAAAAAAGTCTTTAGAATAAGCTAACTATGTGAGCTTTGCTTCTTCTTGGTGTGCAAACAGGGAAAAGTCAAACCTGTCTCCAATTAAATTAAATTCCCATTCAACTGAACTGTACTCTGAATTACATTTGGAGGGAAACATATTTTCTTCTGGTTAACGTTGTAAATTAAAAAAAAAAAAAAAAATGCTACAGAACGACTTAGTTCAGTTACCTGCTTGGTTCTAACAGCAGTCTGCTGAGTGTAAGGTCTGTGTTGTTTTATACCCACCAACACCCTTTCTCTTTGTGATACCTCAAAGCAAACCTAATCCACGACTAAATAGGTTTCCCTCGGAACGTAATTCACCTTGCAGTTTTATTGTATGGGAAGGTTATTTTTAGGAGACAGGGCCGGAAAGGGGTGTAACAACTAAACCTGTTCTCCCCTAACAACACAGGACTAATGCAGTGCTAACACATTCAAGACTATAAAGTCACTCAGTCAGTCCTGAAAGAAAAATCATGATGATAAAAATGTATTATAAAGTTGTACAATGTTACTATAGAATACATCAAACTCCCCAAAAGTCCCCATAGGACAGTAGAGTAATAATATAAAGTAAAATATACTATTAGGTATTTCATGACCATCAAGGCAGTGTGACTTACTACGACTAGAAATCTAGAAATCCCGTGACCTGGATGACTGAAGGTATGTACACATAATATGAGTCACAGTGTAAGTCCCTCCAGCAAGTCTTATATTGATCCCAGTAGAGATTAAAATACCATAAAGTATTACACAGTCACTGTAAACGTACCATGGAGTACCACAGCAATGTGAATATATGTAACAAATGTCAGCAAAAAAAACAAAACATTTTGGACTCAATACTACACAGAGATACACTTTCAGTCCCTATAGGAGTATTTTCTTTCAGGTCTGTTGAGCAGAATCTGCTCTTCACTCTGAGGGCTTCATCACCCCAACTGGCCTCTTTACAGCTCTCTCTGAATGAGCTTGTAGTGTAATAGATTCTCTCCAGTGACATGTGGACGGTGTGAGGGAGAATGGGCAGCAGGTTCATGGTGGCACAGTGTAAGTGGGCTGAAAGAGGGCCGGCAGATGGGTGACACAGACTGGGTGAAAGGACAGCTGGCAACTCTGCTTCCCAGCAGCAAAACCGGGTCGAGAGAATAGGAACACTATATATGGAAACCACTGTCTCTATAAAGCAACATATCTTCAGCTTGAAGGCAACAACGGCGCCACACACACACACACACACACACACACACACACACACACACACACACCATCTACCAGCTGTCTCTGTCAGCACTTGAGACAAACAACATGATTTAGACCGCCTCTGCCTCACCTAGTGTCCCCACCGACAGACACCTGCATTGTTTTGTCTTTTTAAAATTCAAAACAGGTTTGTGTGTGTGTGTGTGTGTGTGTGTGTGTGTGTGTGTGTGTGTGTGTTGACAGTATTAACTTGCAACCAGCCAACACGCACCGACTTTCTTTCATTCATAAACAAGTCATCTTCTTTTATTTATAACAAAGTTGCTGCATCTTTTGAGTTTAAAACCTTGCAGGCATTTCCCCACAAAAACATCAAAGATATTCATGTATTGACCCACCGCAAGAACAAAAAGTGTAGCTGAAAGGAACAGGGTCGGATTAAATACACCACACCAATACTGTGTATCAGGACAAGTTGGCCTTTTTATTTGAAAACAGAGACACACCAATCCAACCCTTATGCCTGATACCAATGCTCTCTTTTTCCCCCAATTTAAAATCAGTAAACCTCATTGGGTAAAATTCATTAGGATCATTTTCATGTAAGTTAACATGAGGTTAGGGACTGCTGCTCTAAAAACTGTGATTGAATGAATGTACTAATGGAGGACACACGGAATTTTTCTGACTTATAAGGTCAGCATCAGTGCGATCCAGCATGTCAAATGGTCATAATCTACGCAGCAGAGGCAGAAATATTTTGACTAATGTAGTTTAAACCTACAGTTCACGTAATGTTACTTGACGCTTGGCGAGTTGCTTTTAGATTCACTCAAAAACAGCCCAACAGTAAACAGTTTCAGCCTGGCCCTTAAAAGCTTGTAATCAGTCCAACACCATCCTATAGCACACCATCACATGAGCATGTTTCTGTGGCCGACACTCCCAAACAAACCTGTCTTACTGGCTGAGAGCAGCACATGCAGAACATCCTGAAACCCAGACGCAGACTGCACTGTGTTGATACTCTTCTTCATATCTTACTGAGAGAATGATACACGTCAATAACTCTCATCTATTAAACATCTAGACCAGGGGTCTTCAACGTTTTTCAGGCCAAGGACCCCCAAACTGATAGAGATGGAGCAGGGACCCCCGACTATATATTGTATAAAATTGTGTTTAATATTAAATGGGCCTAGTACCGTGTATACCTCTTTATTGTGCATTCAATACTAAGCTATTCAAATAATACACAGGTTCATATATTCATGTTTTTATTTTAAACATGTGCACGGTACAGTGAGTAGGGAGGCCGTGCCACTGCTATTTATAAACATACCTTGTCAAATGATACCAATGCCAATATCAACATTGTTTGTCAATTGCATGATAGTCATGCATACAAGCTATTCAAATTGATGTTTTAATTTTAAACATAAATGTGGAAACGAAAAATGAGTGATGGCCTATTAGTGCCACTGCCATGCATAAACATACCTGCTATCTTTCATACAATACTGAACTATTAAAATAATGGACAGATTCATGTTTAGAGAAAAAAAAAAATAAATTATTTTATTTTTTTAAATTGTCTAATCAACCAAAAATTTCACGGACCCCCTGTTGAAGACCTCTGATCTAGAGGAACAGATGAGAGCACAAACAATGGCATGTTGCCAATTGAGACTTGGCCCTCTGGGGTTCTGAATGCAAATAGCGTAGTTTGATTTTCCTGCTATGCAAAAGGCAGAGGTTGGCAGTAGTGTGTGTGTGTGTGTGTGTGGCCTTGGCTAACAGGGTCCGGAGTCACTGGAAAGGCCATTTGGTAGAACTCAATAGTCCCAGTTAAGCATTCATGAATACCAAACCTTGAATGGAACATTCCCATCTGAGCTTTTCCTTCTCATAAATTCCCCCCCCCCCCAAAATCATAATAACACAGTTGAATAGAGTCACAAGTTCACATTTCAATGTAATCAAAAGACATTTTTTTTTTACAATATTTTTCCTCATGTACAGATATTCAGATCTCATTTCTAATATAGTTTAAATAGAGATGATTGTATTTTAATGTGAAGCATTATCACGATGATGTCATTAGATGCGCTCCAAATAGACAGCTATGAAAATATACATCTTTGCATTTACATAAATACACACAGAAAAGCACTTTATGGCAAGCAGTTTTTGGTTAATTCTGCCGATATACAAACTTGGATATATGTTTGCAATGTGCACATACTTGGCGAGTATTAATGATTCTGATTCTACATGTAATTGACTTGATTAAAATCTTGCATGTCATTCCCATCTCTACACTGTCATCCGTCAAATAAAGGTGAAAATCAATGAAAAGGTGAAAAATGATCTTTAAGAATAAAATTGAAATCCTCCCGTTAGCGGGACATTCAGACTTCGTGGACTCCGCAAACCAAATTAGCAGGCACTGAAGTATCTGTAGAGTAGGAAGAAAAGAAAACATATTTCAGAATTGAAAGTAAGCAAAATACTATTTATGTGTGAGTCTGTGCATTGAGAGAATTAGTTTTGTTACCCAACAGAGCATGAGTGTAATACTTTTTGATACCTATTTTTTTAGGCTTGGGAAGATTCAGGTTATTCATGATTTTCACAAACTCTTCCAGGCTCTTGGTCAAGCGCGGGTTAAACTTGCGCTCCTCACCGACCGTCGATGCAGTCTGACCTGAAACACAAAGACAGATGCAGCCCGATATGTCATCTAAATGTTTGCCAGATGCTGAATCTCACTGATCATTAAAACAAAGAGAAGAAAACATTTAGTAAATGCAGTAAAATCACATGGTGCTGGCAGATGTGATACACTGTAAATACTTCATACTACAGATATACTCTGATAGTATCAGACTGATACAGTATATCAATTTGTATCAGCTAAAACAAATCAGTGTGCATCAAATATAATTTCTGACAGATATTTGACAGACTGAATAGTAGAATGATACTAAATAGATCAGAAAAATGACAAAGTAGCAACAAAATAAAACGGATGTGGTAGAAAGTTACGAAGTGTATGTACTCAAGTACTACAGTATACTTGAGTACAATTTTAAGGTACTTCTACGTTACTTGAGTATTTAAATGTAATGCTACTTTATCCACTAAATGTCTATGATGGTTTTAGCTACTAGATAGATAGATAGATAGATAGATAATACTTTCAATCAAATAATATATATTATATTGAAATGGGACATTCTGCATAATACGTACTTTTACTTTTGGTACTTTAAGTTGAAGTACTTTGTTGCTAATACTAACAGAGTATTTTTACACTGTATTGCTTGTATTATGAGAGGTATGTCTGAAAAGCTTGACCTGTATGCACTTTGTACATTTGTACAAACACTCTTGTAACAACATGTGTATCACATCAGTGTTGGTTGGAATATACGGGCAACGGCTTTTCAACACTATGCTGGTGCTTAACATCTGTCTATTTGCACAACCAGTTTTTACAACAGTGACTCCATCAGATGTTAGGTAAACATTCAGGCATGTGGGTTTTCATTGAGCCAACCTAAGTAGTCATGTGCTGGGTAGACGAGGCACTGGTCCGGCAGAGTGAAGATCTTCTGATGGATTGACTCATAGAGCTTCTCAGGGCAGCCTGAATTAGAGAGACAACATTTTATTTTTAAGGTTACACCAACTCCAAAAGAAAACAGACACAATACTGCCCTCTTGTGTTCCTCAAGCAGCATTACAAAAATAAATGCTTTCTCTTTGGGCCATTTGATAGATTATAAGTGAAAAGTAGAAGTGTGTGTGTGTGTGTGTACCCTGCTGGAAGTCTGTCCTGCCACAGCCTCGGATGAGCAGAGCGTCTCCAGTAAAGGCCATGCTCTGATCCCCCGACACCAGCGCCACACACCCATCAGTGTGTCCCGGGGTCTCTCTCACCGTCAGATACTACAGGGGGACGAGAGACAGAGATCAACCCAAGGCATGTAATAATTACTTCATCAAGCAACTGCTTGATGAAGCTGCTCCATTAGACTCTTGCGCAGTCGTTTCAGATTGTCTTTATTTTTTGGCTGATTTGATGGATTTCAAGCTGGTCGTGATACCTAGAGTATTATAGTAGTACTAATAGTAGTGTGTTCTTCTTACATGTCTTCCAAAGGTGATCTTGTCTCCCTCTGACAGGTGGATGTCTGCGGAGGCACCGCTGAATTTGGAGATTGCGCTCCTCAGACCAACCAATCTCTTCTTCATCAGCCCAGTGCTTGTGATGTGGTCCGCATGGCAGTGGGTGTTTACTATCAGACAAAGAACATAAGATGTTTTCCCACAGGGCATGGCAACAAATCAATAATGTCAAGTATAGAATGTTTTGTGATGACATGTAGGCCATTGCATTGACCACCTGTGTCATCTTTAATCTTGCATACGTTTTCCATATTGTGTTACATATAGCAATGTTAGAAAATGTTAATATTGTGATAATGAATCCAGCCATATTACCCAGCATTAGAAGTCTATTGACATGAGTAACCCACAACCTACACAGTACAATTGTCTCTGAGCCGGACTTCACTGAGTTCATTGTCTTGGGAAAAGTGAGGTTTGACAAAGATGGGACACTGATATTTAAAAGTTGGTTGACTTCATGGGGTGATACAATAACGCTAAATACAACCACAGGAAGTTAATCAATATACCTGCCACTTTTAGATTGAGCCCCAGTTCATGTATGAGCTTCAGGTCCCTGTCAATAGTCTCCAGTACAGGATCGATGAGGATTGCCTCCTTAGTCTCTGTGTCTGCAAGCAGGTAGGTGTAGGTGCTGGTCTCCAACTCAAACAGCTGGGTGGGAAAAAACAAGGTGTGGGCAAAGGAGTGATACAGCAGTAAATTACAAAGGATGGGTGGTGCACGTACTCCCCGTCGCCCTGTGATAGTGTGTGTTTGTATGTGTGTGAGATAGCGAAAGAGAGGACGGATAAGATTTTATGAAGTGGAACTACTTGTTGTCAAAGATGGGTGTTTTCCAGTTGTAAAGTTTAGAGTGTTAGTGATAAAAGTAGATTAAGTGTTTATAGCCAAAGGATATGCTACATGTTCAATAACTCTTTAGAGGAAACCTGTACTTACACAAAAATACCTATTTGACAAGTCTCAACTCAGGGTCCTCTTACTGGCTTGTTGTAGGGAAAAAAAACGAGTAAGTGGACCCAGAGTTGAGATTGCTTTTTCCAACTGCTGCATCCAAAGGCAAAAATAAACAACTCAAAAATAGCTGTCATCTGCTTTGACGCCGTATCAGACTGGACAAGACGCACACCTCCATGCCCAGTGCAGTGCCACAATGTTACAGCCACAACACTACAAGCAGTGCCACAATGTTACAGCCACAACACTACAAGCAGTGCCACAATGTTACAGCCACAACACTACAAGTAGCCTTGTGAACGTTGAGCTAACATTTAGCTAACTCCGCGTAGCTCACTTCCTAACGTCATAGAAGCAAAAACATTAATGTCAACGGCAGCAAGACAACGTTAATGTGCACATACTTGTCTGAAGAGCAGTCCTTCGGTCAGCGCCATCCTGGAGCAGTACGATCTGCTGGTCGCTAGTAGCGGGACAATGCCAGCACTTATGCCCGGACGGAAGCGTCTGTTGTCGGCCGAGCCCTCGGTGTTTCCTCGGAGACGAAGCGTGACAGCCTGAGCCAGCTGGACCGGCTTCACCCTGCGAATCACCGAGCACATTCTTGTTCGCTATAGTAATTGCCTGACTATATCTTTTGTTTTATCTCAACTGGGACAAATGTATTGTGTCTGGAATTTTTTCCCCCAAGAGAAGTCACAGTTCAGATTCGTTTGGACGGTTCACGCTGGACGCGGAAGCTCCGTGCTATGACAGTTGTTGCGCGACGAGAAGAAGCGCTCTTCACACTTAACGGTTACAGCAAAGTCACGGAGGCATTACCTTTGGCCCAATCCCAATCTCCAGCCTTACGGATTTTAAGGCGCGCTCCCGCAAAGTCCGTGAGGGTTTAGGTCTGTCTGTTTAGGCAAACATTTTGAGCCCTTTATGAACCCTTTCCGTAAATTAGCATTAGATGCAGACTTTGCCTTAGGGAGTTACCCACAAATCATTGCAATGTGACGTTAAACACCGGGTAACCAGTGGACGCATGGAGACGTAAGAAAAGGTAAACAAAGAGGATGGCACACTTGTGTTCAGCCACAGCCTGTCATATTCAATTTACTCAGAAACATTAAGGGTTAAAGATGGAACAAAATACAAACTTGAAATCAGAGGATATTTATTTATTTATTCATCAAATATTTGATTTTGTCATTGAAGCTGTTTTGACAAAAACGAGTAACCTCTCAACCTGTGAGGAAAGAGCCTGGAATACTTTAAAATCAGGGAGTACAAAGTATAAAATAAATACCTACAATTGTACATATTATTTTGCTGTCCCATTCCTATTTACACCATTTCAAGCCCTCACAGTCTCTCACACTCAACCACTTACCAGGTGAGGTCAATTAAGTCCTTGAGGGTTCAGGGTTTAGGGGGGACATTGGGATTTGGCTATTGGGATTACTGAAGGTCTGTTGTAGTGCACGAGCATCACCAGTGCGTGCTCATAAACGCAAGCACGTTCACACCACGTGCACTATAGTAGCGTCCTGCTGCAGCAGTGGCCTACATGACTGTTGACATTTTATCAGGAAGCCTAGATATTTGATCTATATTTGAGAGTTGATAACTGAAACTGATTGTTTTTAGAATATTTTTTAAACACATGACATCTCTAATATTTGTTAATTATTTTTGGAAAATTGTGACAAAGACGTGTACTTTTTTTTTTAGCCCATTGCTATAACAATATACTCAATATTAGTTGTTTCTTTATTTCATAAAAAGCAGATACAGGCAATTTGATTCTTTATTGTCAATTGCCTTCAGTTATAAGCGTCAGGTTCTTGTGAGGTGTCGGTAACGGCCGTTGTGGTCTCCAATTCCTCTGGTTTGTCCTGCAGCAAAAATAGAAAAGTGAAAATGACAGCTTGGCCTGAAATATAGTTGTATATGTCCATAAGGGAAGTGTATTCATAAGTGTATTGTGTAATAAAATAAATTCAGCAAGGCATACAAAGTTACAGCCCACCGTCTGTATAACCATTAATCCATTGCTGGCACCCAGCGTGTCTGAGCCAATATGTGTATTTACTGTCCTGTTTATTGATTTCAACAACACTTGTGCAACCCGTTTAAAATTTAACCTGGGTTGAACATTGAATATTGTGAAGGAGGTGCACATAATATTATATTATATGGCGTTAATAATATAATGTTAGAATAAAATAATAATAATAATATTTGATTAAAAATAAAAACAATACATTTTGGGCACTGGCTGATATGATTTCCATTTAAAAATGTAAGAGCAGAACACAAACAATGCAATTTACTTGACACAGATAAACTAAACTATGTAATCACTGAACAAAGCTTGACTTAATGTGATCATGACACTTTCATATAGTGAAAGACAGAGAGGGGGATCCCTTTATACATTACCTCCATATGTCCTTTAACCCAGGTGATCAGTTGGGTCACTCTGCTGTAGACGCCTGGTTTATTGGGCCGTCCACATCCCTCCCCCCAGCTCACGACCCCGGCCAGCCTCCAGTCCCCACTGGCTGTCTCACACACCAGGGGTCCACCACTGTCTCCCTTAAAACAAGACCCACTCATTTACCAAACATCATACAACATGTTTTAAATAATGTTTTCACCCTTAAGGGACCGATCACCCCACAATTAAAAATACATATACGACCTCTTACCTGTAGTGCTATTTATTATTCTAGATTGTTTTGGTGTGAGTTGCCTAGTTTAGGAGGTTTTAGTTGCAGAGATGTCTGCCTTCCCTCGATTATAATTGGACTACATGGCACTCGGCTTGTGCCCAAAAAAACTAATTGGAAAAACTCAACAGCAATGTCTCTTTCCAGAAATCATGACCTGTTTACTCAAGATAAGCCGCAGACCTTGTCGTGAGTCTCATGCATGGAACTACACCTGCCAACCGTATCACCGCAAATAGGGAAGCGTGCATCTTTACCCAATACCGCTAGCTCATCTAGCACCACTGAGCTAAGGAGGATGCCATGTATGTTAACACCTCGCACTGTCGCGAGGATGAGCCCTCCTCCCTACTGTGCGGTTATATGGTTGGTAAGTACAGTTCAGTAGAAAGAAAGTAGATCCTTCATGAAACTGTTCACAACAAATTCTGTGGGTTATCTTGAGTAATCGGGTCATGATTTCGAGAAAGAGACATTGCTTTTGAGTTTTTCAAACGTATTTTTTTGTCTTTAGGCCCAACAATTCGGATGCCATCTAGTTCCATTATATTGGAGAGAAGGTATATCTCTATGGCCGATATCTCCAAAACTAGGACACTCACACCAAAACTAGATTACTAATCAGCACTGCGGGTTAGAGGACAAATATGTATTTTTTTATTTTCAGGTGAACGATCCCTTTAATGGTGACAGACATGATGCAAGATTTGCTTTGGCAATCTATTGTAAAGTTAAAAGGACATTCCTCCTAAATCGGTATCAGGTAGGTTTATAAGGAGATTTTATATCACTGGGTGAATACCTGGCAGGAGTCCACGCCTCCGTCCATGGTGCCAGCACAAATCATCCGAGGAGTTAGGTACATGCCGTAGACGCTTGGGTGGGAGCAGACGGGTTGAGATATTACCTTGACCTGAGCCTGCCTTAGCTCATCTGACACAAAGCCTGACAGAGCGGCAGCAGGAAGAGAAAGGAGGAAAGAAAGACAATAATTGTTATGCGAGTGGATAAGTTAAAGGGAGGTTCGGGAAATTACTTTTCATTTGTATAAAATCGTTCAGACGGACTTTCAGCCGACAAGCCTAAAAGCACGACCATAAATGAAGCAGCTGCTTCAGGCCTTGTAGCTGCCTGGAGCAAATTACAAGTCTGCTTTTCAATTGGTGTAATCATTTAAATGTTTCTTCTCACGTATCTTTGCATCAGAACTTATAATATGCCAGAAGGAAATTGTATTTAAACTATATATTCTTGAATTGAAACACAGTGTCTTTTTTGTTCCCTTTACTGATTTAAATTTAGTTGAATGTGGCTCCTGATTTTTGCTGTACAGTTATTGTTTACAGTTTCTTGGAGTAGAAGAACGACAATAATCAGTGGGCATGATGTGATGATAAAAGTTTTAAAGGTGGCTGGTGGAGTCAAATAATTTTTAGATCCCCAAACTGTTTGTCAGTTGAGGACTTGCATTTACACTCCTAATTTGATGATAGGAGTATATTATTACAGTGAAAAGGTAACCCCAAAAAAAAAGCACAATCAGAGGGTTTGAGTCAGTGTAACACACCTCCTTCATGGATAAATCCCCAGCCTGTGATCCAACAGGCTGCTCCAGGAGGAAAGGACTCGCTCGGACTGGGTAAACAGACCGGTCGTGCCCCACCTACAAACAGCACACAGTAATCAGATCGTAACATAATCTTAGATTGATAAGCAAAGCAATAAAGACATAAAGGTTATCACAGGACAGTCATGAGACCACATATTTTATACTCAGTTGCAAGATTCAACTTGTTTATTGTCTCTCCTGCTATACAAGTAAAATCATGTGAAATGCTTTCACTGGGACACTCCACCAAAGAAAGAAAATAAAGTGTAAATATAAAAAACATACGATACATACAATACAAATAACAGCAAAATAGAAGCAATACAAATATCCATCAAAACAACAATAAACGTTGCATATTACAGGGGTTGGGTTGCATTGTTGCTTGTGGTTGTCGTGAACGCTGATGAGGGCTGAGATCCTTTACTATGAAATACAAAAACTACAGAGAACTGCTTAACTAATAAGTAACATAACAACTGATCCTATTAAGGAGCATAAAACCTAAATAAATAACCTAAAACTTAACACTAGGGCTTCTCTTACGGCGCCATTTTTGGAAAGTTGTCAAGTTCCTCTCCACACTCACTCCACTCCACTCCACTCCACTCTTTACAAGCTTTACAGCTGACTTTGTCTTTTGTATTCTACTTTGTGAGGTGGTTTTAACTTGGCTTTTAAAAGTGCTTTACAAATATATAAGTTGCTTGTTGGACTGTTTATACTGGTTTACATGTCTTAAAACAGAAATGTTGCAAAGAAATTAATAATCAACAGGTAAGCTGTATTTAACCAAATTAATATTTTTTGTACAGTATATATATATATTCTTGCTTATTGGTTTAAACATTGTTTGTGCAGTTTAAATGTGTAATTTAGTTTACATCAAGGTTGAATAATTTGAATATGTAAATAATCAATGATGTGTCAAATGTCTATGAAATTAAATATTTTATTTGGTGGTACTAGATTGATGGCAAATACAGTGATGTAAGGATATGTTACACCACCAGCATGTTCAAATATTCAGGCCCAGCCAGTCCATGGTGGGTAAAAACAGACAGATGGTGGAAAGAATGAGCAAACCGTGCCATGAGTAGTTAATTTCTTCCAAGACAGGCGTATCATATTTTTTATGTAACATTAATTTAGCTAGATTAAAAAAAGTAGTTAGCTAGTTAGCCTTAGGAAGTTGTTTTTCTTTTAAAAAAGGTTTGGTACCAATACATTATTGCAAATGGTAAACATTGTTTTTTCGAAAATTGCTATAAAAAATAAAGGTTATTATTATTATTAATATTATTATTACTTTTTATTACAGAATTATGGATTCTAGCAGTATATCAGCTATTTTAGGGTAGTCATTATTAGCACATTCTTCAATATCATTTAACTTTAAACACTTCTTGCCAGCGAGGCCTATTTTGGAATGTGTTTCTATCCATGTAAAGGCAAATAAACCTCCAGCATCAAAGCAGTGTAACATGACACATGATGTGTTTTTTGCCGGGCTCTGCCGACAGATGGAACCACCACCTCTAACCTGTCATGTCCATGTCAGTGATGGTGCGCAGCAGGCCCACGTCATAGTCGTTGTTGTATCTGTTGAAGCGAGGGTGGTAGAGGACCTGCAGTGCTCTGTAGCGTTTCCCCAGAGAGTTGTCTGCGATGCTGACTGTGTCCACCACCACCAACCAGTCAGCCACTGCAAGCATGTTGTTCCTGCAGGAACAGCAGTGAGACACAGATGTTTGTAGTCTGAGCTCAAGTTAAGTGGATCAACATGCAATGATCAATGTCTGTCTTTCTACTGTGAGGGATTGTGTAGCTATAAGGTATGGTCATGCTGTTTTTCTTCTGATGATGTCTGATCTTGATATATATACTGCTGATTATCAAGTGGAAACAAGCACTTGATACAACACTAAACGTAACACTAAACAAACACAAACGCACACACACCTCTCTCGACCAGGTGTTGAGTCCAAAACACTATATGTAATCGTAAGCCAATGCTGGCAGAACATCTGCTTTAAAAGTTCTATTTTATTACATTGGAAAAAGTAAATTGTATTTTGAGGTGTCGATAAGAGGTTTCAAAAACTGAGCGTTTATAGTGTTGATAGTTTTAAGCAGGAAATTACACTAAAAACCCTTAAAATGCAATTACTTTATCTATCTGCTTGTCACACCCAAACTGCACTCAAATCTGGTCAACAATGATTTATTTTTCCTTCAGCACTTCAATTTAATGAGCTGCGTTTAGTATGAAGTGATGCTCAAAATGATTGATTGCCCAAAACCCGAAATACTTGTTCAAGGGTAGTAGAGAGGCCCTGCAGACAGAACTGTGATTTTCATTCAAATCTATTGTTCCGGGTGCAAAATGGGCGAAATGCACTGATGGGGTAATTGATTTGCTCTCACTTATTCTTGTTCCTGCTCTTGACTTAGATAAAAACATGGGATTAACTTGCATTTAACGAATTTGGAGTACAGCCCTCCCCTACTGAGGACTGTCAACATGCAGACAGGGTGTACTGCCTGGTTGCGCTTCCCCGTCTTTCTTACTTCCACTCCCCCATGTCCACCTCTTACTCAACAAAGCAGTGAGCTGCAGTGATGACCCAGCGAGGGGAGATGATGGCACCTCCACAGACGTGCTTCCCTCTCCAGTGCATGCTGACCTGCCAGACCCACTTCTCCTTGGCTGCCAACGTCCCCCCAACAATACGCCGGCCATCACTGAGCAGAACTGGGCATTCTGGGTGTGAGATGAACAAGAAGGGATGTATGCAAATGAAAATCGGACACATGTAATAACGCGTGTAAGAATTAGCTTTATATCAGTCCACAAAGACAGTTGAATTCAGTAAAAGTATACTAGCTGTTTAATATAGCGAATGATTATGGTGATATTGCAGTAAAGCCCTTTCCATGATATGGCTGATGGCCATATCTGCCAGACAGCAGATGGATGTATTGTGCAATAATCTTCTGTCCAAGACAGATAAGCAGAGAATCCCCCGCAGCCCTTAATCAGTGTACTTACAAAAAATATATTAATTTTTTACCTGCACCGATGTTGTCTGTCTGGTTCACTGGATTCTTAGACAGAAAAGGCGGCTGAGTTGGTACACTGCAGTTTCCCTTCACGCCACAGAGAGGAGACGATTCACCAAACTCAGAGGGGAATACCAGGAACTTGACTGATTTCAAGAGACAAGGAAAAAAGTGTCATGACACACTAAGTTTACTTGAACAGTAAATAATTAAAATACAAAATCGTCACAGAATAGAAATGATCAAAACACCCAATACAGGTTCTCAAAATGACCACCGACTGTATAAATAAGGACGTCAATTTGAACTTCTCAGTTTTCCTGATGAATCATTTGAATTGTGTTGAGAGATGTTTGAGAGAGGACATATTGGCTGGCATATTGAATGTATAAACCCATTAAGCTAGATTCTCTCCATATTTCATTTATAATGAGGTAGAGTGGGTTACCTAAGAGAGCAGAGGCGATGACCAGCTTGATGATGATAAGGAAGCTCACAATCTGCAGCAGCTCACGGGAGGAGCAGGCTTGAGGCACTGAGTCTAAAAATAAATAAATAAACAAATAAATACATCTTTAAACCATATATATTCAAAAAAAGATTTACTAAATCAGGCCGCATTGCAAGAAATCAACTAAAGTAATAAGATAAGCAGGCCCTCCGTAATGCCAGAGCAGCCTATTGCTCATCATAAATAGAGAAAAATAAGAACCCAGTTTCTCTTCACTGTAGCCAGGCTGACAGAGAGTCACATAGACCTCAGTAGAAATGACTTCATGAACTTCTTTTAATGACACTCTTTCACAACTTTCATTGTTATGCCGATGATACTCAATTATATCTATCGATCAAGCCAGACGAAACCCACCAGTTCACTAAACTTTCAAGCATGTCCTAAGTTGATCGTCAACCGCTCAAAACAAGGTTAATTTCCTGGAAGTGCTCACCACCTTGGCACAAAGGACAGACAAACATCATGTCCTGTGTTTTTTGATTATAAGTTGATGTTAAACTCAGACAAAATTGAAGTTATTCTACTAGGCCCGGAACACCTCCAAAATCAATTATCTAATGATACAGTTTCTCTAGATGTCATTGCCCTGGCATCCAGCATATATATCTATATATATACTGTATATACACACATCACAAAATGTATTCAACACGGTGGAGGAGAATGCCCGACAGAGAAGGTGTGATGGAAGTCATTTCCCAAAACAAGAGACTGAGCTGGTCAGTCTAGCATTTAGAGGCGAGCTGCCGGAGGGTCTTTGTTAGAAAGCTTGTTCAAAAGGCCCGAGTGAACTGAGGACACATCACATCCATAATTTGAGGTAAAGCATGAGCTGCATTCAATGCCTTGTAGGTTAAAAATATGTTGGAATCAACTTTATGCTTGACTGACCTGGTGTACGAGCGCTGGTGTAATGTGCAACCTCTCACTAGTTCTCTGATAAAAGCCTCATGGCAGCATTCTGCAGCGGCAGGAGGACTGACAGTGATGTAGTGGTAAATATCAAGGTGAGTCAATCGTGAACTCTGGAAAGTAATTTATGCTTCTTCACCTAAGCGATCTTTTCCCTGTATAAGTTATATTTGATGCTGTGACATATTGTATACTTTGAATATATAACAACGTGTACCAAACTAAAGAGAAAAGTGTGACAGACTGATAAGCTGGGTTTATCCTCCACTTTGCGCCTGAAGCCGACACAGTGGATTGGTTAAAACAAATGAATGACAATAAGACGAAAGCCTTTAATTCTTTATATTTCTCTCTAAATCATGAAGCAATAAACAGATCGGATTAGGGCAGAGTTTGAAGGGAAAAGAAGACACTAAGAACTGCTTAACATGCTGCATGGTAGGCTACTTTGGTTTGCTAAGTGGTGCTAATTTCCATTTTAAAAGCAAAATTGCAAGACAATGGTGTGGCATCTATCCACAACCTTGCCAAAAGCTACCGGCCTAGATCATTAGCTATCATTAAATAGAGGTAACTGTCAACATAGCGGACACGGCATTGGTTATTAGCACAATTAAATGACATATGATATTTAATATCATAGGTCGTAGAATAGCCCTCTGGGAAAGGATGACAAATTGACCCATGTTGATCATCTTTTCTTTTTTTTCAACCCAATCATGGTTGGTGCAAGGAATCCACTGCCATGAGTCCTTTAAAAAAATACCGTGATCAATAATATCAAAGGCCATTGAGGTTGAATAGTAATAAAATAGATTGCACACCAGCTCTCTGTCACATTATGGTGTTATTACTGAGGCTATAAAACAGCTTCCTCAGCACTCTGTGTTTTGGTGAAACTCTTGAGAAATGTTATTGTATCTATCTTGTCCAAGAGCTGATAAGAAACCACTTTAGAAAGGGGAACAGGAGTAAGGAACATATGGACGGCTCTGTTATTTTGTGGAAACAATGGGTCAAGGCTGCTTTCTACGGGGAGGCTGAAAAATAGCTTACATCAAGAAATTGCAGACTATTCCAGAAGTGAGAGAGCAGTACACAGTGGACAGTAGCAATGATTTATCTTGAAGTGAAAATGCTGGTAAGATACTTTGAGTGCAATATGAAGCCGGGGACTCTGTATCAGTAGGATCGTGACAGGAGATGAAGTAGGAGCGTCTCCAATACATTCAAAGAACTGGCAGGGCTTAGTAGACGGTGAAACCTTGAGCCAAATCTTTGCTGTTTATTATTGTGACTATAAAAGATAACGCACCTTATGTCATCACTTAAAAAAACAAGAGTAGCCAGATTGTACGGGCTAGTCTGTGCAGACCATCAGTGTGTGTTTATTGCTCATTTCACATTGCAACAAAGTGACCTCTGTGTTTTCTGTGAAACACCTTGAATTGCACAAACCTGTATTAAAGGTGCCAGCAGTAGATATAGAGTTACAGATATGTATAAGGTTATTATTTTGATGGAACAATGATTAGACTGAAAGTCTAGGTTGGGCAACCTCTTTGACATGAAGTGCCGGTTTTAAATGATCTCGTTAATCAGTCTGGCACATCAAGATTAAGGTTAACATTGGGTTGAATTATGACACCACATCAAAATTTAAATCCTCAAAGGATCTGCAATTTTATTCCATCCATATAAGTGGCACTAAAAGTTAGAGGATCACCAAAGTTCTAGCTCCAGTCTGCCCCATAAAGAAATGCCTTGGAATAATTTTAATAAGGGACAAAACCAAAATGTTTCCACGTACTTTAGGCCATGTAGTGAAGATAGCAGGTTCAAACATCTAATGGAAAGCCCTCCCTGATTAGTGGGAGCTGTTCTAGCAGCAGATTAATGCCCATGTTTTTTTAATGAAACTGTCAACTATCACATGTGAGTGTAATGTTTCGTTGTCCATGTAGTGGTTCACTCATATATACACGTTTTAATCGTGTTTGGGTTCAGTGGGATAAGACTGTGTTGGATTAAAGCATTGGGCCAAAACCTTGAATTATTACCTTGTTCTTCATCAGTTTTGGGTATCATGAGAACTACTGATCCCTCCTCCAGTGGGCCTCCATCTGACGGTTTCCTCTGCTGTACTACCTGGGGATTATCAGCACAGGGAAGTGGTGAAGGCAGGGTTTTTTGATCTTGAGGTTCTGAGGAACCAAAGGGAGAAGAGGAAGTTCCTGAAAGTTGAGGCTCTGGGGTTACTTTATAACAAGATGGAGGCTCTTGGTATAAGTTTTCATTCGCTGAGGGTTTATAGTGAGGCATGAGTGTGATGACTGTGGAAGGGACCAGAGACGATACACTCAATACTTCATGACTGGTTGGACTTTGAAAAGATGTTGATGTCCAGTGCTCGAGGGACGGATAGAGTGATGCAACAACTGCATCAGAAGCGCTGGTGCTGCCTGCTTTGAGCTGCGAATCCATACTGGTAGCTGCCATGAAATGCAAAGTCCGTTCAAAGTTAGGGTTCATGTTCTTTGGCGTGACAGTGTATAGCTTGTGGGGTCCAGCAGTTAGCAGCATGTGTATGCTGGTCTGGATAAGATCTACTGGCTATCAGACATGGCTGAGCTGAGTGGAGGGACACGGACGGGGAAGGAAACCCTGAAACCTCAGCTGAGTCCTGAGAAAGAAACAAAAGCAACAACAAATCATGAGCTTGGGATAATGTTTCTGTGAGTTATGTTAAGATATTGAGTGCGGATATGCTCACATAATATAAAATAAGTCCCATAGGGCTTTTTAAAAGTGCATTTTAATATATATCAATGCTCAACAAATAAGTTTCGTAAATTACATCTTTTTAAGCAAATGTCAGATTGGATCTTGGCAATTAAACTTTGTTAAATTATGAGTCAGAATTAAAATGATTTCCCAAAAGACTTAGATAACATTCAAATAACAAGCTTGCTCTGAGAACAATACTAATAAAAAGAAAAAAAAGAAATAAGAAATTCATGAGGAAATGCAAAACAAGGCCACAAAAAGTACTCTCGTGAGAATAAAGAGTTATGTCACTAAAGCTGTATGTCCTCCATCGATTATTATCTGCAGCAAAGGACATCTGTGATCGCATACATTGTTTGTTCAATTCACTACACTCTCTACCACATCCTCACATCTCACCACATCAGTGCACTCTAAACTTCAAGCGCTCTCACCTGAATGTCAGCCGTACAGATTTCAGCTTCATTTGTATGCGTGGGATTATTCAGCCGAGTGTGTCTCCTCCACACTTTTTTATTAAACCAGCTTTATACCTTAGTGGGGAAAGGAAATGCATCACAGACGCACCGTCAGTGACTAGACACCGAAGACGCCCGCTTGCTCTGGAGCATCTTTAATCCAAAGATATGTCATCTGTTACCGGGAATCCATCATCTTCACATGGCACAGGTTTCTGCAGCTTGTCACCTCTTCTCTTGCGATTCTACCTCTTTCCTCCTCCTCCTCCTCCTCTGCTCTTCTCTTCTCTTCAGTTACCACTTAATCCTTTCATTGTGTCACAACCTTCATCATCGTCCTCCTTCTCCTTTCCGTCGACTCTTCCTCCCTCTCCAACGTAATCTTTCTCCTGTGGTCAGAGCAGGAGAGGCTGTAGCAGTCAGGTCAGTAACGGATACGTGCACTCTTGTCATCGGGCTTCTATGAAATATGCATGGGGATAATTGTGAGCTTGGGTCAGACTTTAACGACAGAGGGTAATGTACACCAAACCAATGAGTTGCTCCCACTCACAAGTACGGAGGAACACAATGGCAGCACGGACAGACACACATTCACAGAGTCCAAGAGTTGAGTTTCTCAAAGCTGAAAGAAATGTATCCAATAATCATACCCGAATGTGAAGAGGCGTAATTGTTGTTTATGTGTGTGTTGTGTGCGTGTGTGTGTGTGTCCAGCCCTCTCAAGGGTATTTTGTTCGTCCTATCACATTACCGTCTCAGACAGTGGGGCGTGCTGGCCGCAACAAGGAACCCCAGCCATGGTGTTACTCAGCATGTTCTAGGTTACGCTGCTGAATTCACTTCAAATAGACATGACTACATCCCCTGTGGCCTGGTATTCCGCTGCGTCTGCAACACTGTAAACATGGCGTAACAAAACAACATTTTCCCAAAAAACTGAAAGTTGCATTTCACAGAGCAAAAGACAGAATGTCTAACAAGTGCTATCGCTATCTGTGAGGCTTTTAGCTAAATGCCAAAAGATGAGGATCGCCAAAGTCAGTAGGATTCATCCTCTGGGGAACATGAATGTCTGTAAAAACCCATCCAATATTTGTTTGAGATATTTCAGCCTGGAACAGAGTGACCAATGGACCGACAGTGCCATCCATGGAGCCATGCAGTAAGTGTAAAAAATAAAACAATAACAGCAAACAAAGTATGTAGCCTACAAACTACTCTCCTCTGGTGTGATGTCATCGCTTTCTGTTTTGTAAATGTGTTTTGTGAAATGTTCTGTTTTTACTTTGCTGTGTTCAATTTCACTAGTCTTCTATTGTCTTGCAGTCACCATTGCTAAAACGTTTCCGGAGCTGCTGCTGTTATTATTTAGTCAAATGTTTTTGTGCACTGGGCTGCCTCACACAAATGGTCTATAATACACAAACATTCCAACGCTTACATTTTGAAAATGACTGAGTATTGCTTGCTTGTTGTTTATAACATGAGTGTAGAGTCGCACATGACACTGACTGACTGACTGAATGAATAAATAAAGTATGCAGGCTTCATTTGCTCCCATATTGGTGTCAGAGTTCTTGTTTACGCCACTCAGGCTGACTGGTGGCAATTCGCATCAATCTGAACTCCTCGGATACATACAGCTCTCAAGCAACCAGCAGCCCTTGAGGTAAAACAGCATTTGCAACTTACCAGCATTTGTTTTATCCTGTGCAGACAGGCACATCAGTGGGGCTTACTGACAGGACGAGCAGAGTTATACTGTCAGGAAGTTGTCATTGACAGACAGTAAACTGAACTTTTATATCCTTTCCTGTGACGGCTAATCTTTCTGGCAAATGAGTGCTTGAATCTTTCATGACGTATGGCTCGTGATGATAATCCATTGTTGAATTGTTGATTAGTAATTGTAGGTTTGCCTCGAAACCTTTCACATGTGGTACCTTCAGAAAGAACCAGGTGTGTGGTTTCCCTTGTTTCAAGTCTTTATGCTAAGCATTCCAACGCTTAAGTTTTGAAAATGAGTTAGCTGGTTGCACTTCCATACATGCATTGCACTTGTACTTTGTAGATATGTTTATTTATTATATTCTACTTATTTTATTTCATTAGAAATACAATGTACACTGAGCATCTGTAGAAAAACAAATCCTTTGGGACGAATAACGATTGAAAATTTAACAAATTAAGCAATGACAGAACGTATTTATTATTATGGTTTGTACAAGGCTTGCAATCTCTCTTCTAAACCAGTAAAATGATTATTTACAACACTACATTTTACATTTATTTAAAGCAAAAAATGTACAAATTTACTAGGTGAAAGCTTTTTTCACTGTCTGCTGATTTCGAACGTGCGCTCAATCACCAAATGAATAATTCTGCCTTGATGCAACTTCAGTGTGTTTTCAAAAAAGTGTATATAATGATCGAGCCTTGGGCATGAGAGTTAAACAAACAAAGAAACGTTTGTACTGGACTCCTGGGTTTTTTCTCTTTGCCTCGACTTGTTCCAGTCCTCTGAGAAAGACGAGCACATGCGCACAAATAACGACATGCTGATTGTTCAGGATTACAAGAAAGTACAACAGCTGAAGTCTGACACAAATCATGTATTAGAAAAGCAGTCACGTCTAAGGGAGTCTTTCAGTCTGGATGCTGTGGAGACATCAGTCCTCACATATTCCCCTTAGAGTCTGTATGTACACAACACAGTGCATGTCTTCTCCATAAATATTTCCAGCCTTGTGTGTTTTCTTGTAGCTGTCTTTTACTTGTCACACTCTCTTTTTATCATCGTCTAGTAGCGTCTTTTCCTGTCTTCATTCTCACTGAATGACATGTTTTCTGTTTTTCTTCAGTCTTCTCTGAGAAGCTTGAACTACCTAACGCATCAGTTGCCAATCTGTTGCCCCCCCCCTTCCTGCGTATCAAAACTGCAGACTACTTGTTTTTCTCTCACCTCTGATGTCAAACCAACGTCAGGCTTTTTTAAAAACCCTGACAGTTGACACTTCTCATCTCCCCAGCTCTCAGCAGTGCAGGATCTTGATGAAGGCTTTGCGAAATTCGATGTTGAAAGTGGTGTAGATGACAGGGTTGACGGCACTGTTGAGGTATCCCAGCCAGGTGACAGCGCTGTACAGTGAGGGCGAGATACAGCAGCTCCTGCAGTGGGCTTTCAGCACGTGGGTCAGGAAGAAAGGCAACCAGCAGATGATGAACACACCTTGGAAACAGAGACAGGAAGTGGTTTAGAGAGGACCAGTGAATGAATGTTTTTAGCGCTACATGTATGTGGCACACATTCTGCAGGGATATAATTAATGAAATAACCCGCCTACTGTTGCATTTGTATTTCACACGGAACCATGAAATTGCTGAAACAGTACAGAAATAGATAAGTAGTGAGCTTCATCAATCACGGTAGCGGTGTCACGTTAATCAAAAAACAGATGAGGTCGGCGAGAAACAAAGTACAATTTGAGTGAAAAGCCAGAAATAATGGAGGCCACAAAAATTGGCGCCATGGATGATTTGTTAGATTTGACGTGTGTCTCACTATATATATATAGTAAATACAACTTTTTCCAAATATGCATTCAAAACCCATTTTTTTCAGTTTTTACCAATGTTTACAGAAACAAGATAGAAGACACAGATGAAAACGAGATGCTCTTGTAATGAGCCCAGCTTACATGATGCCTCTGGAAACAGAAAGTGAGTTAGAATTGATTTTCTCATATGCAATTTACATTTTTTTTAAGTTTAAAAAATGAACTCTAGATGAAGACATAAAAGGAATCACACGTCATACGGAAGGTAATGTGAGGTGAGATATTTAAGAAATTACAGTTATGTCATTGTATTTGCATATGCAACATCGCCAGATATTATTAGACTGAACACATTATATGGTATCGTATGTGTACATGGTCTAAAGATGGAGACCTCATCAGTTAGTCTGTAACCCCCTCCACTCACCGAGCACGATAGCGAGCATCTGTGTCGCCTTCCGCTCCTTCTGCTGCGACAGCCTCCCTCTCACCCTCTCCTTGGTGATCCCCCATTTATCTCTCCCTCCATTGCGCTCCCTCCATCCCTCGCGCCCCCTCATGCCGTCCTCGAGGGTGGGGGGGCGGGGCATCAGGGCCGATCGTGTCACGGTGGATGGATGAACCGGGGCAGGTCCAACTGAGATGGCCAGGGAGATCCTGGCCCGTCCCGAGTGGGAGGCGGTCTGGGGAGCAGGAGGAGGAGCCAGGCTCTGCTCGGTCTGCGGCAGGAACCGACCCGCCTCCACTTCGAGGGGGTGAACCACCGCCTCCTTCACCAGGGTCTGACACGCAGAGAGGGAGGAAGGAGGGTGGTGAGGGAAGTAAGTGTTGGGGGACAGACAAAGGTGTGGATGCTGGATTGCAAACATGAAACAAAGGCATTTATTGATGTAAGATCAGACAGACAGAAAAGAGACAGCGAAGACAGAGAGGCCATTTATGATGCTGAGAAACTCACCACTTTCTTGCGCTGTGGGCCAGCGGTGGCGGGCCTCAAAATCAGGGTGCACAGCTTCACATCCTCTGGTTGTGTACACTTGCTCTGGAAGGGAAGGAAGTAGCATATAAAATGTATTCTTGGGAAAAACCCAACCGGTACTGGATTTTTGAAGTTCATACTGATATCGATATTTGAACAGCAAAAATAATGAAAAAAGCGATTAAAATATATTTGTGAGTAAGAATAAACAAATAAAGAAACATTTTTGATAAGGGTCTCATACATTTGTTTAGGTTATTTGTTACAAGCCAAATTCACACCAAAATGCATATTTTACTACTGTACAAAATAACTTAATTAATTGAATACTTACCTACTTAATTTAAACAAGTAATAAGTAATAAGTAAAAAGCTAATATAGTGAACATGCCGTTGTATTGATCAGGGTCTATTCTAGACAACATGTAGCACATTCACTTTAGTTTGCTAGTAACTAAAAAAAAAAAGCTTTTGTCCTTTTGATGCAACTATTTGAAATATCGAGTTGCTTACTGGCCCAGTTATTACAAACTCATTTTGCACATTGTTGTCAAAATCACAGAACTTTATTTTAAATTCTAGTGGAGGTGCCACAGTTTCCAAAAACACCAAATATGTCAAACTGGATTTTGGAGAAAGGTAGATACAATTACACACAAGACGTCAAGATTACTGCTACTTGATAGAACGGTGCAGAGTCTTGAGGTTGAATATTTCAGTCAGTGTACACACCCTAGAGCTGCAACGAAGAGCTGGAACAAGCTGATACAGAATATGTAATGTGTCAGAGGTTTTAAAATATGGATGATGGATAAAGCAAACACTCAATGAAAAGCAGATTTGAAAACCTAAGTGATATTTTTGCACATGGAATTCATGGACTTTATCTAAACTTCTTTGGTGGTATAATCAATGTTGGTGCAGGCCAGGGGGTCAATATCTATCAATGGTCAAATTTGCTGGAAGAGAAAATAAAATCAACGGTATAAGAAGCATCACAACACTGGTTTTCAGTCAACGACCAAATCCGTGACTCTCTACCTTCCTGTGTCGGTGACCTTCTCCCGCCTCAGCCGTGCCTTGTGTGTGCAGGCCGTGTCTGTGCGGCGGGGCGGTGCGTCTGCCTCGCTTGCGCAGCACCACGCAGATCTGCGCATACACCAGCAACGTGACAATGAAGGGGACGTAGAAGGAGGCCACAGATGAGTACACCACGAAGGCCGGATCGGCAAAGCTGCATGTGGTGCCATCCCGGCTGGCTAATGCACAGACGGAAAAAAAAGAGGAAAATGTAAAGAATTAACATTGTTCAGAAACTTTTTTTTGCCAATGTATGCATATATTTTATCGTCTAATCCAAAACATGTTGAAGGAATAGTTTCTGGGGAATACACATATTCTCTCTCGGGCCAAGAGTTAGATGAGGACATCAATACTCATGTCTGTCTGTTAAATATTGAGCCAGAAGATGGTTAGCTGAGTTTGGCATTAAGACTGGAAGCAGTCTGGCCTGACCCTGTCCAAAGGTTAAAGATAAATCAGTGCCCAGCCAAGAAATATTCCAGCTCTTAAGCGCTAGTTTTTACACTTTGGTTTTTGTACAGATTTGAGATACATCATGTAATCAGTGAGCCTAAAGGTGCTTGAAGTTGTTTTTACCTCTTAACAGAGCCAGTCCAGCTGTTTCCCCCTTGTTACCTTTCGAACAGCATGGTGTAATCTATGCGCACCCTGTTACTGAGGAGAGTGAAATATTTGTTCGCAGTTTAAATCATTCAGTATCTTGCTGTGTTTGGACCCACAACTGAAGCTCACATAACTACTTGTTTTCCATGTATTCTCAAGTGGCCTTTCAGTTCAAGGCGAGCAGATTCACAGTCCCTCCTCGTAGCTGCCGACATTAGGCAGAGGTCAGCAGCCGAGCATCTTCCCTCCCTGCTCCTTTTGTGAGCCAACAAACAAATCGAGGATTATGTGTTCTCGCTTGTTCGCGGGGCAGATGTCACCTGTCATCCACTGGATGAGAACAACATATGAGAATATCCCTGGATGGTGTGTTTATCTGTGCTAATGGGTATTTAAGTATAACGTCTGCCGACTCAGTGCATGTTAAGGCCTGTTGACTGAGCAGACGTATGGAATTTGTTCAAGGATTGATAAGCAAATCCAGGGACAGATGGATCAGGATATTGCAGAGGCATTGTGCGCATAAGAAAGTGTGAACGCTGTTCTATTAGTGAGTTAAATTACACCTCAGAGAACGATGGCACCCAGCTGAATTAAGAAAACATCCCTTAACAGCTGTGGATTAAACTACCCATGAACGACCCAATCTTCCAAACTAGCCTAAATCAAAAAGAAGAAACTTTAACCTCAACCTGCATTGGTGTGAAACAGACCAAAGGCCCCATTCAAGCAACAACCATAATAAATACATCCTGACGCCAAAGACGCTTCCCTTCCAGTGGCTTCGACAGTCGATGCTGGCCCTGCAACAAGGCTCTTTAATGGAAGTGAAATGGAAGATCCCCAAATTCTCTCACGAAATACGAAAAAAAGTTTTGTAATGTGTGGCTGGGTGGCAACTATTGAGGGGAAGGGTGTCAGATTACCGGTGTTGTTGAGTCCAAACAGTAAAGGGCAGGAGATTGCAAAAGAGAGAAACCACACCACAGCAATCATCACCGTCACCCTCCTCCTGGAGCTGTATCTGGTGTTGTAGAGCATCGGCATGGCCACCGCTGTGTATCTGCAATAGTACACACACAAATGTATACATAAAGCACACAGAAAACACTTTAGCATGCCTCTCACACACCGACTCGTGGTGCCTGCATTAGAACACAGTAGTCAATACAGAGTAAACACATACACTATTAATGCAGCTTCAGACTTCATTATCTCATCCACATGTTCACACATATTTTAAAGTAAACACTCAGGCACTTGATACAGAACAAAGACAAACAATCTCCCAGTTTCCCCCTCTAACAGAGTAAAGCTGTCGCTGCCTGTTTCAAACACACACACACGCACACACACACACACACACACACACCTGTCAGCATGTCAAAACCAGTTAGAGTTGTCGTCTTCTTCAGCACACTGCTGTAATGCCGACTGAAAGCAGAGGGTCATGGACCCAAACACAGAGTCACAGACTCTACAGGAGTCCAAATCTCCAACATGCCGTCTTAGGATATTGGAGGTGAAGCATTCTAGTGTTTATAGCTCAGGAATATATCAGCTGCGAAGGAGTCCTTTAGCAGTTATGCAGGTATTGTGCAGGACAATGGCAGTGATAAAGGACGTTTTAAAGGTATACAATTATATTTTGTAGCTGTGTACAGCTACAGGACAAGAGGGCAATATTACATTTTAACATATTTTAGTCACAGTATTACATCATGCTAGCGGCTCTGTGTGGCTGTACTATACAGCGGTGCTTTGGGCTAAATATACCCAACTTCAACACACTAACATGGTCACAATGGCACCGCTGGAAAGACTGCTACTGCTACACAAGATCCCAAAACATTAAAGTTAAAAAAACACATGATCAAGCTTAACTGACTCCAACCAGCTTCATCATATCATGTGGAATTCATGTGTCATGAATAGAGACACTGGAATAAACTCACTCCAGTGTATTTTGATAATAAATAACACTTAAATAGTCAAGTTCAATCATTTATATCAAAAACAAAGGAACACGAGTTACCCAGACAAACATTGGGCATAGCCATATGACAGCACATTGTATACAGTAAGAAACACTTAATATGATGACCCTATTTAGGGCTCCGACTCTTACACTATTCATCTGAGCACCCTCACATTAAAGTCGTCAGCACTTTAACCTTATAATCACCGTTTCATTTTAAATTGCCAGGGCATGAAGCCAGGACAACTTTCTAACTGCAGTGTGTATTTTATGGTCTACGGCTCTGACAAAGCAATTAAACTCTATCCTTAGTTACTGGTTCAGCCTCAATGTGCCAGAGTAATTAGGGTGCAGCTGCTGAACGGCCTGCCAGCTGGGCGTCTGGTCACCTTCCTCGAGACCCATGAAGAGGGCATCAGGTGGAACATCAAATCACCAAACGCAGTCTATTTGATCCACAAAGAATAAACTCTATAATGACAGCAGAGGACATTGTAAAAGACCCAGTAGAAGCCTGTCGTTTCCCGCTGAAAGACAGACGACTACAGAACGTGGGGCTCCTGTCCTGCTGCTCTGTGACAGTTGGATGATGGATGCATCTTACAAGTTTTGATGTGCATTTGTTACATGTGTTGCTTTTTGTCTCCCCCCAACCTGCACCAATCCCGGCCAAGGTTAGGGGAGGATACAAAATAATGAAATTACACTGTCATCTTTGATATTTCGGTCTTCGTTTTGGATAAAAGTCACAGTGAAAGGAAAGAGAAACACGCCCAGTGAAGAAAGTAAAGTAGAGGGCAAAGTTAAAGGGAGAATCCACCTGTCAATGCTGATGGCGCAGAGGTTGAGGATGCTGGCGGTGCACATCAAGACGTCCAGGGTGAGCAGGATGTCACAGTGGATGAGACTGAAGCGCCACTCCCCCACCACCTTCAACAAAACACACTCACATTAATGCAATGCAATACCGGGGAGCAGCGTTAATATTTACCAGGCTGAGGCACTTAATATTTCATTCAGTTTTCTTTACTGTCAACCACGATGATTTGTTTCTGAACTCACCCAATTCAACCCTCAAATATTTAGTTTCATTTAAACTCTAAATATAATATAATATATATAATATAATGAGTACCTTAAATATGCATAGCCTGTGAGACATTGTTTGTAATCATCTGAAAGTAAATTTATTAACTAAGTAAACTGAAACTGCTTCAGTGATTATTGGCATCAACAGCCTGGAACTGAAACAATTAGTAGTTGTAATTAATAACAAAAATACCAAATATTTGCTGATTCCATCTTCTAAAAGATGATTTGCTTTTAAACTATTATTCTTTGGTTTTTGGTCTGTTTTTCGGAAAAAAATGAGCAATCTGAACATGTTCCCCTCAGGCTCTGGGAAGCTGCAGCAGTGTTTGAGATTATGATGTAGAAATTGCAACCGGCTGGGAAGAATGAAGGACGTGACATAAATGTTGCAGGCACAGGGAAGATTCATTACAATGCTGGCAGAAAGCTGGCAGTTAGCGTATGCTAATGTGACAGGCGGTTTGTTATTGAGTTCAACCTTGCATGTAAGTGCATTGTCGTCCTGTAACCATATGTCTTAAAACATAGTGTCAAACGTCAGTACATTGTCAGGTTCACTCGTCGTTCTCACACCTCAAAGTGACGCCTTCCTCCTGCTCTCTGTATTCAGGCGTTTGTTACAGAGCAGAAAATGAATCTGCAGCTATTATTACTTTTTCATTTGCTGCATTTCTTTGTCTAATGTGATAAACTGAACATCTTTTGGTTTTTGACTCTTGGCTGGACAAAACAAACAAGTTTAATGACATCGCCTTCAATGTGATATAAAAGGCATTTTCCAGTATTATCGAACATTTTATAGATTCATTGAACTAGGCCTACAACGAACAAATATGTCTCACTATTAATTAATCTGCCGAATATTTTCTTAATTATTGATTAATAAGTTTGTGTATTAGATGTCAGGAAGAAAAGCTGAACATGTCACTTGTTTTAGTGAACAGTCTAATCCTTAAATATTCAGTTTACTATCATATATGACAAAGAAAATAAGCAAATCTTCACATTTGAAAAGCTGGAACCAGAAAGTGTTGACAGATTTTCTCTAAAATGGTGAATCAATTATCAAAAAAGAGGCCAATTATTTTTATTTCTATAATGATTTACCAACTAACCGAGAAAATAATCATAAAATGAAAATAATGACATGCTGCAGCCCTGGTCGGTTACATAAATATTGTTAACATATCAAATTACATTAAATTGCCATCTGCTATTAATATCTGTTCTGTAACTGCTGCACAGAAATCCGCTGCGCAGATGTTTTGCATGTGTTGCAATGGAAAATAAACTTTTAGAGAAACAAGCACACAATCCACAGCATTTTTTTTTCCATATTTAGATCCCACTGCAGCAAGCTGAGGGTGTTTTCAAAATAATACACACACGCACACGCACACACACACACACACACACACCTCCAGGTAGACGCCCCAGGGCATGACCAGCGTGGCCAGCAGCAGGTCGGACACAGCCAGCGAGACGATGAGGTAGTTGGTGGTGGTCTGCAGAGCGCGCTCCCGCGACACGGCCACACACACCAGCACGTTACCGAACACCACGCAGAAGATCAGGAGCACCAGCAGCACCGCGTAGAAGTTGTACAGAGGAGAGGGGGCTGACGGGGAGCTGGTGCAGTTAGAGGACGTCAGCGAGGAGGAGGAGGAGGTGGGGAAGGAGGAGGGGTCGTGGGTGATAAAGTGGGAGAAATTGTGCTCAACGGAGGAGAGAGGGAAGAAGGGAGGGGAGGTCTCGTCTGACTCGTTGAGCGAAGTCATGATCTTGCTCCAGTGGACATAGTCAGGCTGGAAATTGATGACACAAACAGAGGAGGAGAGAAATAATGACCATGGGAGCCTTCATGGGCCGCTGTGTGCTCGATTCAGCATTTCACAGTAGATCCAACAGTTTGGCTTCTGAGTCTGACAACAGAGGAATAGAAAAGAAAAGGTTATTGTTGCACCGGGCTGAAAACGGGGTCTTTGGTCTCAGCTCAGAGATACAACTTAGCAGGACACCACACACAGGTAATGCATGCAATCACCACACCTTGCCTATACATACACAGTCATGGTCACTGACTGAGACAGAGATGAAAGAGCTCTCAGATCTCTACGTGCTCTAAAACGGTTGATTGAGAGGAAGTGACTCATATTCATGGACGGGAAACTACAGTCACTGCTTTTGTACAAATAAAATCATTTTGACTCGTCAAACTTAACTTCATGATAAGTTCTGAAGTACAAACAGTCAACAGACAGAACAGGTTGATTTAAAAAATAAAGTTATTCTTCGAGCAAGACTTTCCACCCGTTGTCTGAGTCGCTTTGTGATGCAGCATTTATCTGATATCAAAGATTTTCACAGTAAAGTAAGACACAGGATAAACACAGAGAAACAGCTTAAACCCAGAACCATAAATTATAATAGATTATCTGCAGAAAACTGCAAACTCCTGCTTACCATTCGTAACCCGCTACTGAAGGTTTATGTGCTTCTGCAGAGAGGAGGCATGATGAGGATGTATGAGAACTGTTCTTCCATTCTCTTATCTCTCTCTATCCCACTTCTCTGACACACTCCAACAACCAGGCGGTATAATAGCATGCAAAAAAAAAAAGCTGCATCCAATATTTATCAGCGACAAGGAAGTTGAAACGGACTACTGGCTTGCAATATCTCTCCTGTCTAAACATTCCGGCCGGTCCCAATTTTAAACCCACTGGCCACAGCACCTGACATTATCCCTTGTGGCACATGTATTGATTTCACAGGGTTATAGATATTGATTTGATTCAGTGGAAGAGGATACAAACATTATTATTGTGGTAGAGGTCAGCCCAATTCTACAGGAGGCAGCAGCGTGCGGGAGCGAATAGGAGGGCCGGCCTTCAGCTGGAGGAGCTTGTTTCTGTGAAGGCGAGTGCGTGCCCGCGGAAGTGTCCTTCAGTAACTTGTTGGGCGGCTAATGGCCAATTTATCTGCTTAAAAACTCAAATAAAAACAAAAACAACAAGAAAGCATATGTGGCTCCGCCCAAGGCTGCATAATCTTGTGAATGCATTATTTTTGGTGATAGAAATTGATGAGAGAACTTGAATCTGGATCTGCATAGATCTACAGACAATCACAAGATACATAGTTTGCACTGTTAGCGTTGTTAACACTGTTAGCTAAGAGCTGGCGACTCGCCGTCAACATGTTGAGAGCCGTCGAGAGGCAATTTAATTGCTCCCTATCGCGTATCTTGCACCTACTAGATGGTCATTCATGAGTAAATAGCTAAATGGTTGCAATGTCAAAAAATTAGTTGCAAAAATTCTGAATTAGAGCTGAAATTATTAGTCAATTAATCAATTAGTTGATTGACAGAAATCAGCAAACATTCCATAATGGATTAGATGTTTCAGTCAGCCTTTGTTCGGCATACGATAGGACATATATCTTTGGGTTTTGTACTGTTGGTCAGACAAAATAAGTCATTTGGGATGAGCATTTTTGGGGTATTTTATAGGCAAAATAAAAATGATTTAAAAAAAGTTAACAGATGAAACTATTCTAGAGACTTCATTGCAGTCCTAAACTGAATCACTTGTTTTTTTAGCTGAACTTTCAACCAAAAGTTAATTGAACGAGGCAAACAAATACATACAGTGTAATCTTCCAGCACTGTTCATGGAGTTGAGCTAAACTCAGCTGATTTCACCTCAGTTTCCTTCATAAATGTGTTAAAAAGATGTCAGAGAGCGATGCCTCAAAGGCAGAGTACCACACCAGGAAAAAGCTGTTCGCCAATAACAGACTGCAGTGTTGTGCTTCAATAAAGCTTAGGGTCAAAGTAATCAGCAGAGTAGAAGATGAAGGCAAGCTTTGCCCAGAGCATTAATGTTCTTCCTCATTAAAAAGAAGTTGACTTTAAAATAAAACTTTTAGAAAAAAAAAAGAAAAAAAAGTGAAGTTAATAATTTTCAATGCTCTTCAAAAGTTTGGAGACGCCTGCCACAAACGCTTGATTGGTTACAGTGATGGCTGAGAGACTCTTTAATGCTGTCAGGTTGTAGAAAGTCCTCTCTACAAACAGATGTTACTTTGTATGAAGGGTTTGTTTTGTACATGGAGTACACAACGCTGTACAAGGGTTCAACAATATTGTGAGAAGACAAAGACAGTTCACTAAGAATAGAATCAATTATTGGTAAAAGGAAATGGAGGCGTAGCATTAAAATGTGAGCAGAATGAAATAGGAACAGGTTCCTGTTTTAGTGTCAATAGCGCCGATAACAAGATGGAATGAACAGCTGGGTGCTGCTTTAGCAGAGCTATGAATCAAACTTTAAAATAAAAATAGAAAGTTAGTCTCAGGTTACCACTATTGGAATTTGATCAGGGAAGCTGAGAATACTATGGACTGACAAATTACAATTTAACGTGTCCAATCTAACCACTAGACTGCAGAGGGGACAAAAAAAAAAACCCGGCTTCCCAAAATATTTAGAGCCCAGCTGCACCGTTGCGGTTCAATAATTATCGAGTGTATCAGACGCTCTTCTGGGAAGGAAAACAAATTGGAAATCAAAGTGTATTTGGTGGTGAAGAAATGGTTCTACAGGAGTCTGACCTGTCATGCATCACTGTGGCGACTTTGACTAAGTGGAAGTTTTGATTAGTTTATTCAACTTTTGGGACAAAAACTATTTTAAATGTAAATGACACATTTGGTTTCTGAATTATAAACATCTGTTTATAGCTGTTGAAATATCAATTCAACAGCTGATTGTAAACTTTTGAACGGTTGCGTATAGTTTTGCTAACAAAGTCATGTCTTCCTTGCATTACGACAGGAACCTAACGCAGTAAGCAAAAACAGCTGTCTGCATCTGTGCTTGTGATCACCAGCGAACATCTAGGATCACACCTTGAGATGCTGCAGACGGAAACTGTCTCATTGCAACAATAATGACCAACAAAACATACGGTAGAAGTGGTGGTGAAAATGATAAAAACATCCTTCAAGTTTGTCTCACGTCTGAACACAACAGCTGTTACATCATTGAACAGTCTTACAATGAGTCCTCCCTATGAACTCCACCAAAACGTCCTTTGTCGTGCTCACACACTTTTTCCTCTTTCATCATGAAAAAGCAGCTATTGTTTGTCGAATCTGTTCAAATGTCGGTAGCAAGTCTTCTGAAATGTATTACGTCTGCTGAAGGACAAACTAACTACATATTTAAGGGTATAGGCCAAGGCTCAAATTCAGGGATATTGTCCTATAGAATGGATTTACTTAATATCACATCACTGAATACGCAACATTTGTAAACTGTAAGGCAGTTTTCATTTTGTCTCCTACGGTATTTTTTTAAGTGCTTTTTTTATTTTTCATTAGCTTCAATAATCAAAGTTCCCCTCCATTCATAAATGTGTTTAGCTTATTGTTGCTTCACTTGGATGTTTGGGATTCACTGTGCAGAATGTTTGTGCAGAGTCTGACACCACATTCATCTGCTAAATCTTTCCACATGTTTTAAAACACGGCTGGAGGAGATCTTTAGTTTCCTAAACGCTATCAGACCTTTGCCATAGAGGTGGCGGATCAGAAAATGCACACATGAACCGTTTCTGCTGTCAGTTATAAGACCCCTTTTTTTTTTAGATAGAACTATCAAACGACCTATGTTGTTGTAACCTTCCTCCTGTGTTAGCTTTCTGTTACCATCTCTTATGTTAACGGGTCGGTTTTGACCCATGTCTTAAATCAGCTGTAAAATACACTAAAGACAATTATCTAGCATTCAATTTGTTTCTCATCTCTTGGTTACCTTGTTAGGCTTCCTTATCCATGAAAATATTGGTTTTAATATTTTTGGTGTGGGCCTCTGGGCCTTTTCTTTATCAGTATACTCCTCGATTTCAATTAAAAAATGGTAAAATGAACCTCAAGAGAATCATATAAATAAATAAAAGGTTGTTGTGTTACCTGACTATTACTGAGGGGTATTAGAACACATCTCTTAAATAAATTTGTTTTATTTATTTTTTTATTTTAATATTATTAACTGTAGTAACATCTATGGTGTTACGGGTCAATTTCGACCCATATATATTTACTTCAAGAAAAAGGTTAAAAAGTATTTTTTTCAGCAATAGAACTTTAATACATCCACTGTCACCTCTGGCCCTGGGTTGAACATCAGTGGAAGGAGCTGCACCCATCTGTCCCAGACATCCCTGATGGGGGCAAGCTTGTCAGATCTTGCTCTGGTATCTCTGTTGTCAAATCTGAGGACTCTTGATATCATTTGAAAGGTCTGAAGTGACATTGTTGCCCGGAAAATATTTCTGCCTGTCAATGCGTCCCAGAGACTATCAGTGGCCTCATTGCAGGATCTGTACACTCCAGCAATAAGAAGAACACCAATATAAGCATCCAGGTATTCCTCATCAATGTCTTTCCACATGTCGCCATGGACTTTTTTTCCTTCAAGGTTTGTCATAGCAATGATGACTCTTTTTAGTGACAATGGCATAAATAGCTCAAAACACGTCCTGATGTCACTGACTCTCGTCACAGCAAACCTTGTGATTCCAGGGGTCATGATGCCCTGCCATGTACATCATGAGGTACTGAGCTCCAACAGATCTTACCATTTTTTGGACTTGAATCTTTCAGCGGGAGCAGCTTCACCACCGGTGACCACCTCATCAGACGTGTCTGTCTTCTGGATGATACTCCACATTGTCTTCCTCCTCAGAAACCTGCTCATCCCTATCGCTGTGCTGCTCTATGTCCTCTCCCTCATTTTCACCAAAAATATGATCCAGAACTTGTCTCACTGAAAATCTTCTTTTCATTTTTGCATGCTGGAAATTGGAGATGTGCACTCTGCGAGTCACCAACTCTATACTGAATTGACCTCACATGTCTTTGTTTGTTTTGTTTTTGTGCAGGTATACTGGATAACAAGGCAAAATGAGAATCCCCTAAAGCTCACATGATTGGGAGAGGAGCTGGCTGTCAGTGTGTTGGCTGACGGTGCACTTATGATTTCAGTTTTGGCTCTAATTATTGCTTTATAACCTTATTTTTATAACTGGGTCGAAACCTACCCTAACAACACAAAGGTCATAATTTCAACCAGAGCATTTTATAATTTAGTGAAAAAAAATGTTTTTGTTTTATTTTGTTGAAATGGAGGTTCCTGACAAAGTCAAAAAGCCTTGATGCAATAAACACATTTTTTGTGGTTCTTTTATGCATTTAAAACCTAAAACGGGTCGGTGCCGACCCTAACACAAGAGGAAGGTTTTAAGACTAAGGACTTGCTGGTCCGTTCCACAGCATCTTAATTCCATAAAAGAGATTAGACTCAATAAAAGCATTCTTCATCGGAGCAGCAAAACTGCTTTCTACACTTCTTAAAAGATCATTTTGATCACTGAAGCTTTACTTCACCTTCAAAATATCCCAACGGCTTTAATGTGAAATATGATTCGCATTTTTTTACACCGCAGAATTCACGGCTCATGGATGAATGCAACCGAAACATCATTTCCACTGGAAGCAATATGCAAGCAGAATGGAAAGTACACAACTACAGTGACATCATGGGCATTGTCATAGAAGGCCGTGATTAACATTAATTTATTGGTTTCCTTTCAACAACAGGGTGCCATGATCCCTGCTCCGAGATGTCAATTTAATTTCACGCATGGCCACCAAAGTATACACACGTCTTAAACTGTCCCTGAGGTTAGGGCTTCAGATCAATTCATTCTCTAAGATGTGATTCTTAAGGTCATATTTTAGGAGATCACGTCCCTGTGCGGACACGCTTGGCCTGAGAATGGTACTTATGGAGTCGCTCGGCTGTGTTTGCATTACTGACTCACTGCAAGCTTGACTTCTATTAATTACTAGAAATGTTTCCAGCATCCGATGAGTAACGTGTATAGTTTTATTTGATATATCGACATAAGTGTAACTTGCTAGTATTTTCCTCCCTGTGCTGTATGGTTGTTTTTATTCCCATGAATATCACTTATGCCCATACATGCATGATTAAGCAAAATGACATTTTAGAGAAATGTGATGCTCCCAAGCAGAGCAAAGTTTTGTGGAATGAGCCAAAAGTAAAAAGTACAAAAAAGGCAAAACTTTCTCAGTGAGGTCATGCGGTGAGCTGGAAACTTGTCTAATTACTTTTTCGTTACCAACAAAGCGTAATGAAAGATTTTTTTCTTAACTAACCGTAATTGAAATAAAAGTTTCCCACCCATTACCAAACTTGTGAAATCATTTTTTTTTACATAGCAGTTTAAGAAACAGCTAAAAAACGAATATCAAATGTGTGCTACAGGAGTGTGTCCGCAACAATCCATCTTCATTTCAGAGCTCATTTACCAACGTATCGTGGGACTGTTTCGTCCGAGCAACAGGCAGCAAAATGAGACGCAGCCCAGATGGTTTGCGTGCGACTAAATGTTACAAAGAGGTTGCCTGCAAAAGCGTGTTTGCATTTTGTATTTTTTCAGAATGAACCGGAGGAGATGCCGCGCTTGGAAATAAAGGATACAAACATGCAAAACAGCTGTTATACAAATACTCTTCAGGTGATGAATCTCTCTGTCTATATTGTTACTTTTAATGTTGTGTGGGGAACATAATTCAACTACTTGTTTATTAATACGTCACACAGCTCATTACTTTGTGACCTTTGACTTCAGACAAAGAGCCAATTCAATGGTCGATTTAGCATCTTCACTTCATCTGCTCCCACCACTGCCTCACGCTGTGCCTCTGGGCCATCATTTTTTATTCTGGCCCACAACTTTAAAAATGCATGGGATGAAATGCATAATGGAACAAGGACGGTCTGTGTTGGGAAAAACGTTTATAACCATATTGTCACCCCCCCCCCCCCGGACAAAACACATAAGAATAAGTCTGTAAATTGAAAGTGTTGTGCACACTGGCCCTAATTGAACAGAAAACACCGAAACTATTCTGTTAAATTTGATTGATATGTGTGGATTTCTGTTATATTAAAAACCTAATAATGTCTTATTTTCTCCTGTAAGAGACAAACTTGTAATCTCGTTTTGTGTAGCAACATTACAGTTTCCTGACCTCACATTCCTTTCATTCTGTGTTGTCTGATGCCCTTTCTGTCCTAAATCTCCCCTCAATAACATCCAGCGGCCTTCGTCTCCACAGCTTTTCCTCTCATCTCCTTCTCCTTCTATCTCCTCCTCTGTAGATCCTCCCTGGAGACATTTGACAGGTCTATTACATCCTTGGCCTGGCCTGCCCCCAACACCACTGGAAAGAAAAAAAGAAAAAAGAACACCACAAGACTCCTTCAAATTTCGGACTAAGGCAACGAGCTGTCCTGAGATAAATCTTTCATCTCTTTCACTCAGGAGGCAGGAAAGAGTCACGGCCACTGCGAGTGATGTGGATGTTCAGCTGCAGTATAATCAGCTCTCCGCTGAATTTGGAGCAGAAATGATTCACTCTTGTTCACTCCCATGTTCCCCCTCCCCCCCCCCCCGATTTTTAACAAGCAGCCAGTGACAGGACAGGAAATTACATTCTTCAAAGGAGGAGAATTCACAAGTTGTTTTTTTCACCCCAAAAAATATGCCAATGCACCTGTTTTGTAATCAATCAATCAAGCAATGAAAGACAGTGATCTCTCCTCATGGATCAATTCTTATCTCAAGACAGATTTAGATCACGAGCAGAAGCACAGCTGCTTAAATAGGTGGTTTTTTCTCCCCCGTGCTCCTAAAACTGGAGCATACATATAGTAATATACAGTCAATCAGCAGCCTGCGCAGAGACATGGCACCATTTAGGATATAACGACTTGTGCTGTGGTTTGTGACACCTCATACTTCTCGACTTCTCGTGTTAGCGCGTGAGAAGGGGAAACGGAGAGAAAGGCTCGCCTTCACATCATTAAACACAAAGCATGTGTACGTCGAGTACAGTTTAAATGAGTGAAGGGGAGGTGGATCTTTTGTGCTTCACGTGTTAATGTTAAGTGCCGGCAAGATATCGAAACCGACAACAATCAATAATACATTATCTCCATCTGAACCGCTCCTGCAAAAAGTAATCTGCCAGAGAAATGATGAAAGAGATGAGATTGGACACAGAGGAACGCAGAGGACGCACTCTCTGACATGATAAATGTTTTCTCTTTTGTATGTGTGGAAAAAAAAAAAAAAAAAAAAAAAAAAAAAAAAAAGGCTGATCGGAATCCTTTCAATACCGGGTCACACGAGGAGATCTCCACCCGGAGGCGACGCTCCGAAACCAACCACAAGCAGCTTTCATCCAATTTTTTGCATCGTCTCCATCTTTTATTTATCACGAGAGACCGCAGCGTTTGGAAGTCAATTCCAAGTGATGTGTGCCTGATGTGCACATACTTGAAATTAAACCACAAGGCAAAGTAAACACGATCAAACACACACACCGACTGTTATGGAAAAAGTGCTTCAGTGTAAAGCCATGTGCAACTCTCGCTAGTTGCTGTCGGAGATGCTTGAGGCAAGGATTTGTCACACAGACACAGACGGAGGAGAAGATGTGGGTAGAATTAGGTTTTCCATTTACACACTTAGACACATGTCTCACTGCCAAATGACTTCATTCTGCCCTTTTAAATCTCATTTCAGTCTAGACAGGGGATTTCACATTAGGTTTCATTATCTCGAGAGAATGCCTCTAAACCCAACACACTGACACTGTGCAGCCTTTTGACCACCAGAGGGTATCACAAATGAGAGTTTCATGAAAAAGGTGCATTTTATTATTGATTTCTGCGATTTAATTGGAGAATAGATGATTTTATTTCATCAGGCTATACACGTCAGGGCCTCAGGTAGGGCTGGGCCATGTGGAGAAAGTCAAATATCAAAATATTTTTCACCGGACACCTCATGATTGATATTGCAAATTTAAGACAATATTGTAGGGCTGGCTATTGGTGCCTTCACACAATATTTACATATTGATATTTCTGATAAATAATTATCAGAAATGTGGATGGGATGACGAAGTGGTTAAATGCAAATAATAGAACAGCAGAGTTTGGTAAGTTAAGGAAAGTGCATCGCTTTACTTTTAACCAGGAAAAACACTTGTGAAATATTACGATATCCAAAATCTCAGACTATATCTAGTCTCATATCACCGTATCGATACTATATTGACCAGCCTTAGCCTCAGTGGATCACTAGTACACTATCCTCAAAATAAAAATATAATATGGAAAATGTGTTTGTGCAAAAGGCAGCAGTACTACAAACATGTGCAGCATCATAGAGGAACATAATCAGATGAAAGTGAGTGATGAAATTCAAACATTCAAGGAATTTAAAAGGAGATGAAATAAATGATCCAGGAGTTTAGTTTCATGGGTCTAATGTGACCAATTGCAGTCACCTGTACACACCATCTGCACTGATTTTAGCTGAAAAATAAGGTGCACTACTCGTATTCACCTCAGTCTGTATCACGTCAAAGACACAATTTAAAATGTCTGATGTCCAAACTACTGGTTTAACAGTTTTATTGTGGAATAGGTTTATCTATGATTTGATAGGTATTTATTTACTACGTTTTGGTAATCAGCTGTTTTGAGCCTTGAATCTACACGTCAGTGACATCTGTACAGTCCTGTATATTTTTCATGGTCTTTACAATTTCTCAGTGACAACAACTGTAACATTGTAAATGTTCCTTTTTTTGATTTGTGCCATCTCTGATGTTCCTATACCTGTTCTTTCGTGCTCAGTATTAAAAAGGAAGATACACGATTGTTGTCGTAGTCAAATGAGTCGATATCAAAATAACTTTTTTTTTTTTATACACAGAATCGGTATCGCTCCCATTTCTTGTTTTCGCTCCTGCACAAACTTGTCAATCCTTCCACAAAACCACGAGGAAGAAAAGGCAGAACAAATATCCCCTCATCGAAACGTTTAAAAGTCACAGCGACACTTTCTCCGAATAAATGAGCTCTGACTTTAACCTTAATAGACTCAGGTCTCACATCGCAATGCAACTCGGCTTTTTTTCGACCTGGTTTAAAGCGTCTGGATCACTTACCCTCTCCCCGGCAGAACCGCGCACATCCAGGTCCTCTGTCCTGAACAACACCGGGCGACAAATTGGCTGTCGGGCTGCAGCATCCCGTCCAACCATTTACGACCGAACCTCCCACCTTGACCTCAGTCAGTCAGTCAGTGCACGGTCCGCACACACACACACACACACACACACACACACACACACACACACACACACACACACACACGCGCGCGCCCGTGAAGTCCCCGCTCTTCAGTCATGTAGTTCCCCTCCTCTCTGCTGTCGGTGGCCGGTCAGCGCAGCGGGAGTCTATAGAGCCGCGGAGGAATGAGGAGGATGGATGGATGGATGTAAATAGTTGGAGGAGAGAAGGCTGAGGGAGGTTTCACGCAGAGTTTGGGTTGTTTATCACCCTCTTGGAAGAAGAAAAAAACATCATCATCAGTGCACAGCTGCTCTCGCGGTAGAAATACTGTTTTGCTATTGGCTGAGATGGAGCCCAAAACACACACGTTATTTCACATTCGCGCATTTAATAAGATGAGGTTCATTTATTTATTTTAATTTCAAACGGGGACATTTCATCTAAAAAGAGGGTAGAATGTAAAAATGATAGTTTATTCAAGTGAAGATTTATTTTGTAAATCTCAGGATTATTGAAATAATTTACTTAATTTAAAGGAGCTGTGTTTAACATGATGACCAAGAACAGCAGCAAACAAATGTAAATATATAGAGGAGTAATGTCTACCTGAGCATGCTGGTGTGCCCATGATTGCTTCACCCATATGTCACAATAGAAGTTTTAATTCAGTAACCAGCTTTAGTTCAGCATTTTTAAGAAACACACTGTTTTGCTGTCTGGTGGACGGATGGAATAGATGATCAATCATATTATCATATTTTTAGCACAATGACTGGAAACATTCTACATCAATGGCGCTGAGGTGGCGCAAGTGAACAGTTTGAAGTTCCTGGTAATCAGCATCACAAACAAACTGACAAAGTTATCACACGTCTCCATCCAGGTGAAAAAAGGCTCATAAACAGCTGTAATTCTATAAAGGAAACTTAAGAGAGGAAAAATCCTGTGCCGGCTCGGTGTTGTTCCAATGAAAGCAACGAGCAACACAAGCTCCAAAAGTTGCTAAATCTAGCGAGGAAGTTGCAAAGTCTGCAACACTGACAGCATGTCCCTTCATTTTGTTTTTGTCAGAGCATTTGATTTATTGATTTCTGTCAGGATCTAATGAGAATTAAAGAAGCTTTAATGACCTTTGATAGCGGGTGGGCGGATTACATTTGCACAGAGCCACGTTAGCCGTTTCTCCCATTTTCTTTGCACTGAGCTATGCTAGCCAGTTGCTAGCTGTAGCCTTGTCATTTTAAGAGGTGACAATGGTAACATCATCTAACTAGTTAATTCTCTGCCAGAATAAGCGTACTTGGTAAAATGTCAAGATATCCCTTTAGGAATAGTCTAAATCACCATTGTTACCCTTCGGTGATGGTGACTTTACAGATTTTCATTGAAATGAAAATCTTTGACAATTTAACTTTAATATGAAGCAATAAGCCGAACATCTTCAGAATGAAAAACTCCAGACTGATATCAATGCTCTGATGCAATTTTGTGACATGTACTCTGATGGATTACCTTTGATAACAAAATGTAAAAAAGAGATGTTATGCCATTTGGAGTTGAACATGAGTAAATGAGTCCTTATGGTAAAACTGACAAGACATCTCAAAGGGAAACCGTCACAGCTGTTATAATAAACAATACATCATGAAAAGAAATCTCAGACAGTGGCACCGCACCGTCCTTCAAGCTGGCGATGCTTTCTATCAGATAACTGGAGCCAAAGGGAAAATCTGAATAAATAAGAAGAAACTCGAGATGAAAATGTAAATGATCTTCAACAGGAGAGCACGGCAGTGGCTTAGAAAGCTATTAGCGAGGATGAACAGGGAATGTCAGCCGGACTATATTTCAATACACTCATGAATGTCGCTTTGACTGACGTGTCCTGATAAAACTAATTAGGACAAAACAGATGCGAATAATAACAGTTCTGGAAAATAACCAAGTACTGAAGTGCTCCACATAAGCACAATGCTGAGGTACTTCAACTTAACTTGAGTAATTACATTGTATGCTATACTTGCATTTCAGATGCTTGTACTTTTTACTCCACTACACTCATTTTAAAGCCTGAGGTACGACACAGATTCATATTAATACAAAATAGTGAGTCAAATACCCGTGTTATTATAGATAAAACTACCCAGCAGTACTATATAAAGTAGTAGTAGTATTAAAATGAGCGCCACCTTTACCTGCTGATTGCACGTTTTTGTGTAAAGCTTGTTTCATTTTCAAAACCCATCGTTATGAACGATCCATTCTCCACTCCAGCTAATTTATCTCAAACTGGGCTTTTTTTCTTCTTCTTTCTGAGAGCCTGACTCCTTCCATCCAGGTCTGCAGCATTTGACGTTGAACACCTCTGGAGCGCCTCAAGCCATCAGGTTTCTCTCCTTTGAATTTGTAGGAGCATCTGAACCTTTGCGGGGGGAAATATGTCAGCTCTAGGGGAACCTACATCAATTGAACCTGTGATTAAGACAACTTTAATAATCCAGGTTATGCAGGAGATCAGTCTATTCATTAATACTTCACTGAAATTAAAATTCAGTGCAAATGACCTTTCGCTTTCTTTTTACATCACACGGTGCCTGCATGATAATTGGGTGACAGAGGGAGGAGAAAATCATTTTTGCTTTTACTTTTGACTGAAAGATATCAGACAGACGCTTAGAAATATAGTTCTAGCAGTCCCCGTTAGAAATGTTCCTATTATATTGTGTTACAAGACTGATTCAAAATAGATTAAATCATCAACAGAGAAACTGCATTTAAGGTCAAAGTGATAAAAAAAAAAAATATCTACAAAAATGATTTAAATCAAATTAAACCAGTCAAGTTTCAGTTTAGATCCACATCTCAGCAAAATGTCACCACTTCATCATTTTAGACATTTGTTTGAAACTGTCACAGTTAGCGTACCAGTTATGGACAAAGACGTGTTTTGTGAGGTCACAGTATCCTTTGACCACAGAAATGTAATCGGTTCATCCTTGAGCCCAAGAGGACATTTGTCTCCACATTTTAAGACACTCCCTCCAGGTGAAGATCACATTCATGAGAATGGACCGGACGGACGGACAAACAAACTCAAACCGGAATGCCACCAGCGCAGAGGCAGAGAAATTACTTTTTTTGCACGAGTATCCATCCCCTTTCAAGTGAGCTGGTTTAAAAACATTAGGAAAGAATTGGCGACTCCTACCCACGGCCCTTTGCTACATGTCGTCCCCTCTCTCTCTCCCCCTTTCCTGTCTCTAGCTGTACTACCATGAAGGAAAATTAGCCCAAAAAAACCATGATCCTAGGAAGGTGAAGAAGTCAAAGTTTTGACATAACAAATGAATCAATGTATTGTGCTGCAGAGATATCTACAGCCATCAGCACGGTCGCTGTAGCTCCAGTCTGCCCTCAGTCCAGAGAACGAAGGAGCAGAGCGTCCCGAGGGCTCGACAATAACACATCCATGGTGCTCGTGTTTTCTTATAAGTTTGTTTAGTGGATAAAATCCAAAGCAAACGATTTGCACCCTCGCCTCATCTTCCCCGTTACCGTGAGGCTACTTCAGGTTGTTTTCTCGATTCTTCCACTTTGGATTTTATCCAATAAACAAACTATCAAATCATTCAGACCGCACAGCTCCTGGTCAGCGGCACAGAGACACAATATCGGACCACGCCACACGTGGAGATTAGAAGATAAGTGTTATTTTGACCATCTCTCTTTAGCAGTTTGGTTTAATTTTGAGTATTCTTGCCCTTTTGTTAACCAATAGTTACCTTTTTTTTTTTTTTTTTTAATAGCCGATTAAAATTTAGATTGAACGGACCCAGTAGTAGTAGTTCTTTGGAGCAGGTGGCTACATGTTGCGCCTTTAAAGAAACACTCTGGGAGCCTGTGATAATGACGATCACAACCGCAGAGTCGAGCAATGTTTGGCTATCTTAGCAGCCATCCAAGGTCATTGCCGAGATTCATGGGAGACATAAATATGCAGAGAGCCGAGACTAAATCTGGCTGGAAGAGATCAAGGTGACAAGAATTAGACGGAAACTCTGCTGTTTGAACAAAGTCAACTCGTCAAATGGGACAATTTGAAAGCAGCCCGGCTTCTGCATTTAAATGAAATATGACATCGTATCAGGATGATGCCCTCAGCTGCTGTAAATTTTCCCACTACCAAACCCAAACGGATTCGATCTCGCACTCTCCTTCTTATGAAAAGCAAATCAGCACCAGGTATGGGATTGCAGGAAGTGGTACTAACATGCCTCACACTTATTGGTATGCGTGTGAATTGACCTTACGCAATAAGAAAAATACAAATAAGTCTGATCCCGGGCTGTACTTTAAAAACACATCCAACCCTTCCCATCTTTCCTGCAGCCTCTCTCTCTCTCTCTCTCTCTCTCTCTCTCTCTCCTGTAAGCACCCCTCCCCTTCTCCCTGCCTCACATCCACGTTCCAGTTTTCTAATCCCCTTGACTGAAGACCCGGTGGCTCCGGGGCGCCCAACACTCTCTCTCTCGCTCTCTACATGGTGTCCACAGTCTCTCCACAGCACCGGCTGCTGAGCTGCTCTGATGTTGTATTGTTGATCAGCAGTCTTTGTTTCTTCGTGTAGCTAACCCACCGAGCTGCGAAACGCGAGGACTCCGTCTCCTTCACCGCTCACGAAAACACGGCCGTCTTGAAATGTCCAAAATTAACTTTGAACGTCTCTTGTTGGTAAACAAAAAAGAAAGTAAAAAAAGTATATGTGACAAGTTTCGTTTGGTGTCCTTTCATTCAACTAACGAGTCTGTTTTTAGTGCTTTTTCGTGTAGAGCATCATCAATGATGCATTAATTGAAGAGACGAAAACAGCTTAAATGTTAATAGATAACTGAATTATACTGAATCATCTTTGACTCATAAGTAAAAACAATCTGGCTTTACAGAAAGATTATTTCTATCTTTTTACAATATAATACATGTTTTTTAGGTATTTATTTTACTACTCTGTCTATTTGCATCAGTAGATTTCTCCTGAATTCACAAAACAAAATAGCAATAAATAATTAATCATTTGCATATTCAAGAAACTATATCTATATTCTTAAGGTTTTTACAGATGGGTATGTTGTATAATTTATAGCCTGATTTATAGAACATTTTCTTCATAAAAACATTGCGAAAATTGATAATTTTTCAAAACTTTGAGCTCAGAATCCCTTTTAGTAAATGTCTTTGCAGGTGCCTAAGTTATTCTTTATGCCAGATACATTATTATCATCAGGTACAGAATAATATATTTGTTTTCTATAATCCACATAAATGCACAATAATAACCTCTCAGACACCGGAGTGGATCTTTGTTTGCTGAAATTGATCATAATTTTAACAAAATAAGGTCCCGTCACACGCTTCCATAAATTCCACCAGGAGACTCCCAAGCCGGGATTTATTAGCGTGTTTGATATGTTTTTTTACTGAGTACAAAGCTTTTACTGCGACGGTAAAGTGAGTAGAAGTGAGCAGCCAGAGTAACTTTAACATAATCATTTATTTACTCTTTTTAATAAACTTCTTTCCACGTGTTTTCACTTAATCAGCACTCCTGAATTAACTGAATTAGTAATCTTTGCATTGTCTTTGAAATGATTTACTCCTCTTATTGCAGAGATGCATTAGTGATATTAAATATTTGATCATGTTTGTTGTCCTCAGGGTTACACTGGACAGACAGGATCCATCGGACCCAGTGGACCACGGGTACAAACACATTTCTTTACTTTATTAATATAGTTTACTGCTAAACATCACCGATAGGTTGTGGTGAGTTTATCCTCAGGTCACATGACTCACTGTGTGTGAGTGTGTGTTCGCGTACGTGTGTGTGTGTGATAAACATCAGTCTCCGTTTCAAAGAGAGAGTTTTAGTTTCCCAATGACGACCTTTATTATGCAACACTTCCATGGAGGAAATACTGAAACCTTATTTGTTCCAGAGAGTCTGTTCCTCAAACACTGCTGGACAAACTTCTGTTAAAGTTATATTCAGGGTCGACCAGGGGTTGCAAAATAAAGCTGAGGGGTCGTGAGATGATGAACAGGGCAAGAAAATACCTCCCGCCGAACTGGATGCTTCTTCAATACAGCATGATGTTCATTTAGTAAACTATGGTCCATTTAGAGTCAAATAGACCATAAAGCAGGGTATGCTTTAGGGTGGGGCTCCACAGTGATTGACAGGTCTCTATATAGTCTATGGTCACGACTGAGACCATCTCCTCGGGTCTTAAGAGGCATTCTGAAAATCTCGAGTGACGCAAAACACTGACGTCGGTTGTACGTCCTCACATCTGTTGAGCCAGTCCATTTATTTTATTATTAATTACACAAACAAGAATAAAACCAAAATCAGACTTATCACACTTTAAACGCACAGAAATCCATCACTTTCCCCACTCGTGGCATATAATGAAATAAAAAGGAGAAAAGCAAACAGCTCCCCAGTATTCATTTTCATTTGAAGAATTCAGCTGTCCTGATTTCTGCATTTGGTGGCTGCGGTCTTAAACAAAAAAATGGCACTTTTCACCTATCTTTGAGCCGGTCTCATAATGGTCTGGCCGCTTACACAAGTCAGAGTCTTATCAGTGCCGCTGGCAGTCAGCACCGGGTGGTAACTCATTTCCAGACAGCGCCTGAGGAAGCCGAGGTGAGCAGCAGCACAGGAACCGAGGAATTCTAACAGGTCCTGAACCAGAGAGAGTGTGTGCTTTGCCCACGAAGCCAAAGTCTGCTGATGGTGAAGATGTTGCTTTCCGGCCAAGCTGGAACTAACAACCTTCAAATGAAAAGCTAACAATACGTCTAAACTTTATCCCAACAGACACCATTTAAAAAGGTGAGAACATGTGTTGAAAACCCCTGAGGACTGAAAACACTTCATGAATGGCAAGTTTAAAGTCAGTGGAAAGTCATTAATGAACAGTTTATTGCTTTTATGAAAGTGAAGCAGCAAAAAAATAAATGTGTCTGTGGCCTTCCCCCATCGGTCAGGGTATGAAGTGTAAAGTGTGTCTGTGCACACCTGCGCGTGTACATCCGGCGCGTTGTTCAGGGGACGACCGAGTAGGGTTGATAGGGCAGTATCTTCTGTCGTTCATTGATTGCGTAAATCCATGCTGGCTTGACGAAGTTCAGATTGCCGTTCTCCATCAGCGCCTGTCTTAGAGACAGCGAGAGGAACAGACAGAAGTCATCTTGTTGCATTACAAATGCACAGATAGGACGAGGTGTACAGCCTTTAGAAAAGTGAAAGCTCGGGATTTTATAACTAAAACCGCTGACAAACCAAATCTAACCCACAATTTCTAACTGATGAAAAAGCCACTCGGCCCTAACACTGCTGTATTTTCACTTGGAGGGCTAAAAAGAACTCAATTTGCTTCAATGCTTTTGAATGATCATTGCTTGCAAAATGAGAGCTTACTGCTTAAAGAAAACTGCTAAGAAGTCTCCTTTCTTCCCCCTATGTGGCTTTTTGAATAGAGACTTTCACTTTGTATTATTGAGCATTACGTTTCCTGGAGCAGAAAATAAAAGCATGCATGCAAACACGTTGGAATCCACAGCATCGTAAACCTTCTTAAGGTCGTGTTAGACGACATTATTAAAAAAGAAGAAAGAAAGAAGCAAGACTCAACTGACGTCTTCAAAGGAGTCGTGCCACCCTTCACTGGTCACCACGAACTGCACCTTCTCCGCCATGTAGTCCTCAATCAGCCTGGAGCAGAGACAGTTTAGACAAACATTTAACCGCAGAGATTCTCACAGTGAGACTAATTGAAGTTGTAATTGTACTTGTATTGTGTTTCTCACCCGTTAAAGGCAACGATGTAACGCAACAGCAGGCGCCTCTCGTTGTTGGGGAATTTACCGTAGAGGAAAAAGTGCTTTCCGCTCAGGAAGTCTGGAAGAAACGGGAAGAAGAGCGGAACTGCTGACTACATAATACGTAGGAGTACTTATAGGTGATCTTTGATAAAAGGGGAGAAAGCAGCAAAGAAAACAGGAGAAAAACTGAACACACTGTGATGTTTGCGTGTGGAGTTCCTGACAGGCAGAAAGCCATCCAATTATTTTCTGTCAGGGTTTGTAACGGCCGACGAGTAAGGGAGGACATCTGTTCCGGGAACAGGAGCGGGAGCAGACAAAAGAGACAAGACGACACGGAGACGGACCTGGCAGCTCAGGGATAGGGTGGTCCTCTTCAGCCTCGGCGTCTGTGTTTTCATCTGTCGACCCCCCGTATGGATCCTCCTGCTTCACCATCTTCACTTCTGCTGCTGCTTTCTTCTGTCTGCTCTCATTCTCCACCCTAGTACAGGGGCAGAAGAGGGGCATGTTATATCCTTTATGCTACATGATTACAGGTTTGCCTCTCAAAGGAAGAAACCTCGCTGCTTCTCGCTTTTTTATCTTGTCTGAGCACTTCGGTCACAGCTACGTTGGCAGGTCTCTTATGAAGCTAATGAATCTGTTAAAGAATTAAAGCTACTTCTATTGCACTGCTGCAAGTCACTCTATATAGGCTGTGAGACAATAGTAGTAGTTAGTGGATTACGTACAGCGATATCCTCAGAAAGCATTTACTGTGTTATTGAAAGAACACAAAAGAAGATCTTTTTCAGTGTGTGCACATCTCAAATTAATTTGTCAAACTACTACACGGACTTGGATGAGTGGAGAAAATAGAGAACTTTGAGGAGCTTTAAGAATGTCTGTTGTATGGATAACCCCCACACGAGAGAATAAAAGATCCAAATGTTTCCTCATCACGATTCCACGTTCGGTCTCACGTCCGAGTGAAAAGTTTAACCGAGGCTTTAAGGTGATATCGCCGGACCAAATCACAGATGCGCATTAGTCTGGAACCTCTCAGTTCCTTTTTCGAAAGTAAAGTCGAACCCACTTGCAGGATTGCACCGTGAAAAGCTCACAGGGGAACCAATCTTAAGGCCGATGGCGTCGCTTTAATCAGAGGGCTTTCTCAGAGATCACCCGATGTCGACCTGTAGCCGACTTACGTTATGGTGTAATTATGAATCAAAAGTTGACTCGAGTAAAAGTGGAACTACTGATTCTAGTACGAATAGATGGGTCATTCATTTTACTAGTGGGGCAACACGAGAGCAGAGAACAAACATGATTAATCATCGTCATTATTTGTTTACCTCAGCAGCTCGTCCTCCGTGTCCACGGCAGAATCGTCGTCACCGCGTCCTGTAAAATAAAGGGCTTATTTGTCAATATGGTAAAACATTTACCTACAAAGCAGACTTGTCTGGTTGTGCTTAAAAAAAGGCCTTGCAGAAAATAATGTGTGATAACTTTCATATATTTAACCCCATCAGTTCACTGACAACACAAGGATTTTGCTGTATCATACCATCACTGCACGATGACCCTAAACTTAGAACTAATTAACTATGATAATAATCATATTTTCTACAAAATACAGCCAAATGACATGTTCAGTGTGCGTAGCAGGAGGAGGAAAATGCTCGATGAATCCACATTTCTATGGCACACACGTATTAGCGGTTCAAAAGGTTTTGTGTGGTAGTTTCCGTTGCCACACAATCCTGTGCTGTTGAGGTCTAATTAAAACGCCGTCTCCATGTTACGTGGTCGGTGGGCTCAGTGTTTGTTGTGCGGCCTCACTGATGCACACCGCCACTTTACTTCTGGCCTCGCATTTACATAGAAATGAGAATCATGCACAAGTCCCTTCACAGCGATTGCATCTCGCCTCCGTTCCTGCTTCCCAGCCCCCGGCCAGCATCTACAGTATCTATGTTGTTCTCGTCCTTTTCACGGTGGTGTTGTCAACTCATCCATTTCCAAGTGCTTCATAAACGTGGTCCCTCTTTGTCTAATGCCTCGGCCCCAACACCGTCCCCGTGCCCCTCTCAATTCATTCAGTCCTCTTCAGCTCCAGTGCTACCTTCTCTCTGCCTCCTTAGTTAGAATGAAACACTTCCCATGAGCCACAGCCACTTGCAATTCAGCTCATGGATCATTTATTTATTTATTTATTTATATATATAAATAAATAAAAAAAAAAACAACACATTTTCTGCTTTATCAGGTTATAGCTGCGAACCATATGGTTTGTTGTTTGCTCCTCTGTGACAGAGAATTGGTGTTTTCCGGGCTTTTCTTATTAATTGCAGAGGTAAAGTGTTATCAGTTTCAATTAGTAAATTCAGTAAATTCTAAGAGAAACAAAAGCTAAACTTCCACTTTTTCAAATGCAAACAAAAGTGGAATTAATAAAACAAAAAAGCAGAGGCTGACGGGAATGCGAGTCAATTTTGACTTCCTGGTGGATCTAAAGGAAAGATGAGGAGTCTTTGTGCTACTGGGAACAGTCAGAAGTACCAAACTCTTTAACGATCATTGTCTGGAAACAACACATTTATGCACAACATTCTACAGAAATCAATCAAATGATTGTCGAGATGTATTCAGTGAAGGAGAACAGCGTCTGAGTTAGGACAAAGAGATCACAGAGGTGTGGGCGAGTATGGCAGCACTGTCTTATTGTTAAAATAGAGTGGAAAGCCAGAAGAAATGTACCTTTTACATATTAATTATGATTTTTCAATTTGGTGCACTATAGTGCAGACACTCGTTTCCTCCCCTTTCTACTCAGGCTTTTGGTCCGGACTGTATTTGTTTGCACAGACCGCTCATTTAGTTATTACGTGTATATCTTCTGTTATCCGTCATTCATGGGACATAAACCAACGTGTTTCCTTTACCTTCAACAATGAATCAAAGGAAGTCAGCCAGTCTACATGACTTACAAGAAAATCATTGCTTCAACAGACGGGAGGATTTCATTTTGTGAACTTTTTCTTTTACTCCTTTATTCTTGAACTTCATCCGTACTTCAAGTGCCTCTTTGATTTTGGCTGTCATCTTTCCCTTTTCTCTATTTCACCGTTACAATAGACCTTCTTCCCCCATCATTACACCCGTCTGTCTGCCTCTTCAGATGAACTTTAGCTACAAGTCAATTGAAAAACACAGCGTGAGTCTTTGGAAGGCTTGGAGACACTTTTCCGAACACTAATGTGCTTTCTTTTTTTATCCCGACAGTTTGTGTAGCACACAAAGAAATAAAGAGAAGTGCGGATTCATTTAAATGGCATTGAACCTTAAACGAGGTAATGCACTTTTGTCACAGTGGAAATTTCTATTAGAGTATTTTGACTCAAACCTGCTTCTTCCACATCAGTGGAGCCGGCATACTCGTCATCTTCATCCCTCTTCTCTGGTGTCTTTTTGGGGGTCGCTTGTCTCTCATGCTTCTGTGGAGTCTGCAACATCACGGACACAGTGTTAAAACTGACTGACGGTAATAAAACATTACTCATTAGATCATTTTGTATAGGCTCACTTAAAGTACAAATCCACCTTTGTGTTCATTTCCTCTTCACTCTGGTCGTCCACTTCCATTTCACTGTCCGAGCTCGACTCTGCTCCATCCATCAAATACCTGAAGGAAGACAAAGGACGGGTGAACAAAATGTGTCGGGATGATTAAAGGCCAGAGGCGAGAGAACCAGGACTGCTTTACAATGTCTCAAATGGCGGCGAGTAAGGAAATAGTGGAACAAAAAGCTTCAGAGTGAAGGTAATATTAGTCACCAAACCACCAATGTTTGTATATTAAATACTTTTAAGTCTGCCTGCTGGGAGCCGAGTCTAATCTACTGCAGGAGGAGGAAAATAAATAAAGAAACATCAGACCAGTGATGAGTTAGGCTTTGCCCCAAAGCCCTTTTCTTGTTTCACAGTCACTCTCGGTTAAAAGAAACTACTATTCCCCTTTTCTCTTTAGCTATTTGCAAGATGTTACTAATAGCCCTGGTTGAAAAGTACAACACAGTAGGGAGGAGGAGTTTTATTTTGAGAGACCAATGCGTTTCACAGGAGCTTGCAGGAGGAAGGTGCCGAAGAACAATAACAATAAAGTAGAACTTCATGTCCCATTAACGCACATTACTGACTTTGCTACTTCCTCGGAGTCTTTGTGCTTTCTCGCCTCACAGGTTTCCGTGGATCGTGTATATCTGGACCTGGTCCTGCCTGACACCCACTGCTACTATCATTATTATCAGCAGTCACATTGCTATTGCCGATGCCATTACTGCTTTTGTTATCATTGTTATTCTACTGTATCCACTGCTGCTGTTATCATTAGTAGTCACACATTTCCCATCATTGTTCTGCTTCCTACTCTCATGATAAGAATAATTTCTGTCATATGAATGTGTTGTAACTGTTATGTTGTTCATTCTGTACACATGACATCTATCACACTTCTGTCCATCCTGGGTGAGGATTCCCTCCTCTGTTGCTCTCCCTGAGGTGTCTTCCTTTGTTTCTCCCTGTTAAAGGTTTTTTTTGGGGGAGTTCTTCCTGTTCTGATGTGAGGGTCCCGGGACAGAGGATGACGCATGAGTACAGATTGTAAAGCCCTATGAAGCAAATTTGTGATTTTGGGCTGTACAAAATAAATTGAATTGAATCGCTCCTTCTGAGCAAAACCAAAAAACGAGTATCTATTTGTGGGAAATCAAGACTTATTCAACATATAGTACGTCCCACTTATGAAGCCCACAATGTCTGCCACCACCTTCAGACTGTGACTAGTAGACTTTCCTCTACGAGGGGTCAGTCTGTATGCTCGTCATTTGCATGAACTTCAGGGATGATTGCGACCACATTAAACAGCCAAACGCAAAAGTCACGGAAACATATTTTCTGAGCATTTAAAAAAATCAATAAAAGACAGCTGCATATGATGTAAGTTTTGAATTGCGGTGTAATTGAATTGCAGAGAATTCCTTTTCTTTTTTTAAGTGACACAATCACGGAATAATGTTGCCAGAGTGTCTATTTGTAACGGACGAGATCCAAAACATATCACTTGTTCTTTGGCCCATGAGTGACCTTTCCATGCAAATGTTTGTGGAAAATACTAACAAACATCAGCCTCCGTGGCAGATAAATAAGCAATCAAGTAAAACCTGAAAATGTACAAAAGTAGCAGAAGATGAAGGGAGTGCGCTATTAGCAGAGAGATCATGAAGGCATCTGTAATGATCTTTGCAAAGGTTAGGAGAGCGTGGGGAGACAAAGAAAGCCAAATGTTCAATGAGGAAGTGACATTTCTACGAACCCCCTCCATCAAGTCCCCCAAGCCACTGTGAAGTCACCTGGGCATTACCAGCTTGAAAGTGTTAAGTGCGGAGAGTCCAAATACCACCGTTAAAGTAATTATTTCCGCTCACACAGAAGGGAGACATTCTACTGACCTATGCTTACTTGCCTCATAAAACCCAGTGCCAAGGAAATTGGAAAATGAAAAAAGGCCACAGTGGGCATCGGGGGTGAGGCAGAAACAGTTGCTTATGGCAATAAGTGTTGTTACCTCTAAAGCACTCGCTCTATCAGCGCTGTTGTTGACAGAGAACCGGGGACACGCTGTTTTGTTCGAGAGGGCGTAAAACCCCAGTCCTACTCGAGCTGAAGCGCTTCGGATTGTGAAATACATTTAAAGAACAGATGCTCTGTTTGGAGCTGAAACAATTACTCAAATAATGAGAAAAGTTAATCCGCAACAATTTTGATAATTGATTTTTAAAACTTAAAGCTTTTGAAAGTATCCGACCGAAAACAAACCCAGCCCAGTGTTGCCACCTCTTTTCTCCAATGAAAGTGTAGCTGGCAGCACGTGTGGAAGGCAGGCGGGTCGGTAGATTAGCCGTTCAATCACCTCGATTGGCCCGAATGACGTGATTTACAGTCTGATTTATTACAAACCTGCTACAACCACAGGAACAAGGTTCCTTCTTTTGTAAAGTATTTGTAATTATTTCTAAAATACATTACCCACGTTAGCTTGAAGCAAAGGTGTCAAACATTCGTTGGTTCTTTTCTCCGTTTTGAATCACTGTAAATTAAATATCTTCATGACTATCGATCAGATATATACAGTAATGAGACATCTGAAGGTGCCACACTGGGCGCGGGAAAACTATTTTCTGGCAATTTAGGTGCAAAACAATCTAATAAATGAATAATGAAAGGACTCGTTAGTTGCAGCCCTAAACTTTTAACTCTGTACGATTAAGGATGCAGTGAATGTTTTCAGACAATAACTATTACGCGATGGGGTTGTGTGTGCAATTAGGTTGTATTTACCGTCGATTTATCACAGAGTGATTGCGCTGATATTTTGGCTCCAACATGCAAACTATTTTCCTATTCTTTAGGGATGTTGCTACAGAGCCCGAGTTTTAATGAGAAATGAGTTTAATTATTCAGCTCCATTGTTGTAGAGCTGCTCGAGTGTTTTCTGCTCATCTCTGGATTCTCACTGATTGGATAATAACTATATGGAGAATGCATTTCTGGGGTTCTTGGCTGATGTTACACTGTATTTTAATATATGTATACTGTATATATACACACAGTATATACACACTACACAGTGCGTATGCATGGAAAGAGCTGAAGCTGTGCATTTGCCCCCAGGTGCTCAGTGAGACGGTGTTTGTGTGCATGATGGAGCAACAGTTTGAGAGTGCACGTATTTGTTTGGGCACTTGTCATCATCAAAGTAAGTGGTCCCTTTAATTACCCATAGCAGATGCAGCTTTTAAATAAAGAATACATCATCAAAGCCGCACACTCCATGCGCCGCACAATGGCGTCGCTGGACAGGGGAATGGATTATTCTAGCAACGAGGGCGGGGGGGTGAGGGATCTTCGGCACCATCAGGAATTGATTGAGAAAGGCGAGCGTGAGGGAGAATGATGACACAGGCTGCAGGAAACTACTCATTTCAATGAATCTTGAAGTGATGATCAGACTTCATAAAACCACCTCGTTAATGATCAATCTGTCAATTACTGATTTGATTTGTCTTTGAAATGAAAAAACAACCAAATATATTTAATTTATTATCGTATGAGACGAAGGAAGGCAGCAAATCCTCACATTTGAGAAACTGGGATCCGCGTTTGTGCTCGCAAAATGAAAGTTGATTCTCAAAATAGTTGCCAAATAATTCTTTGCTGATCGACTAATCCGGTGAACCTCAGAGGGCCAAAAAGTGGGCCGCGGAGGAAAGGTTAGTTTAAGAATTCACATGAATAAAAAAAACATAGAAATTAAAGAAAAAGCATAATTTCAAAGCGTTAAAATGCGCGGCAAACACGACAAATCATCAGACAGAGAGAAGCATGTTTTGCCACCGTTTCTGCTATGAACTGGAAGATTTCATGCTACAAAGTGATGATGTATTTGTGAGATTATCACCACCCATATTAAGCCCCTTTCAGACGCATCCACTTCATTCTGAAAATGGTAATTTTCCAAGCCGGAGTCATTCAGTTTCTCCTGTAGAAGTGAAATCGTTTTTAAACGCTTTCTAAGCTTTCTAACCAAAAAGCGATGGACTCCGAGAAATTAGATGCGATTTACATAAATCACCTGATTGCAAAAATTTGAGCCGACCGTGATTATTTTTGCATAATCGTTAAGATTCCACAATCAAGGCGGTATGAAGCCGATGTCACAAAGTTGGCAGCAAACAGAAAGTGATGTAGTTGCGAATCCATCGGCTGAGCACAAGATTCCAGCGTCAGGAAAACAAAACGTGGAACCAAAGCGCTGATGGACGGGACCGTTCGGCTCGCATGAGACTGAATTTGTTGCTTTCCGACGCAAAATGATGACAGAGAGGTGCCGGTGACGGGTCTCTTGATTTATAGCTTCATAGAGCGTCTCCGCTGTTCGGGTGCAGCGGTGTGTTTGACATCTCCGGGGAAAGTAATGCTGGAGTTGGTGTGTTCATGCAGCTTTTCTAATTAGATAATTCACATAAATGGAAACATGGCGTTAGCCGCAGCGATGAGCAGCCATGTAAGTTCACAACGTAGATTTAGGTTGAGTTGCAAATTCAAAAGCACACACATAAAGTGAACAGAAATAGACAATTAAATCGTTAATTGCAATTATTAGTTTGACAATTATGATTGCACCTTTTTCTCTCTTCACAACCGATAAAACTCAGCGGCCATAAAAAAGTAATAAAAGTCCCTTTTCAGGCAAAGATGCCAAACAATTGATGGTTTCATGTTCTCAAATGGGAATATTTGCTGCTCGTCTTTGTCTTACATTATAGTATATTTTACTATAGAGAGACAATTTAGAGGCAATCTCACTGATATTGTATAGACCAAACCATTAATCTAGAAAACAGTTAGAGTAATCAATGATGAAAATAATTACACTGCAGCAGTGTGCTGTATTCCTGCCCCATGGAAATGATGATAGTCACAGAAATGTTGTTACCATCAATACGTTTCACCAGGACAAGTAGTAAAACTGGAATACCGTCACATCTCCAGCAGACAGCAGTTCTACTGATTCCAAGTTTGAAAGTGGCTTAAGAACAATATAAAGAGACTGAGCGCGAGACTTTTTTTACTTAGGCGGACACTTTCACAGCTATTACCATATCTAGTTCTAGTTCCGAGTGTTCCTATTCTTAATATAAATGCAACAGCAGCCGGAGACTAATGCGCTCAGTAACCTTGCCGTGTGGGAGCCCGGTCGCAAATTGATGCGTCCTCAAGCCAGACAAGATCAGCACAGAAGCAACAAGTACGAAGGAATTTCTTGAACGATAATGCAAAGTTTCACACTGGAGTACACCATAACCAAACTCCTCGGATTAATTTGGACCTTCCGTTGCCCAAGATGAGTGTCCTGGTTTACATTATTCAGCACAGACTCATTAGGGGCAATGGCGGAGGACGTTACCAAAGCTCCCCGCGTAATGAGGCCTTTAATTAGGGAGCTGCTGGAGCTGGATGGGTTGCATTTGTGATCACAGCAGGCATCAGCTGCTCAAGGTTACAATGTTCTATGTAGCAAGTGGGCATCGCTGCTGTGAGGGGTGTATTTGCGGACGCTTCAATCAGCGTGAGTGCCGTGCACAGAACGTACCATGTGGACGCACAGACGTGGCAACAAGAAGCGGAATCCCATCCAGATGTTCCAGCGGCCAAACCGGAGCCTTTCTGACGGCTCAAGAGTTTCCATACGAGCGTCATTGCAGTTTCACTTTCCTGTTATCACGATTAAAATCCTTGTTTCGTACTTCGCAATCTTACCGTTTGTAGGGGAGCTTCTGTTTCCTCTTATGGCAGTCCATCACCCACTCCTTCCGTACGATGGTGCCCCCTGCTGATTTCACCTGGCTGTACTTGGGCGTGTTAGCGAAGGCACAGCTGCAGATTAGTGGGCCAAAAAAGTCACACACACACACACACACACACACACACACACACACACAAACGGTTACGTTACTGAATCCCAAAAGGGCAATAGTCTGCTCTGACAGCAGAGATCAAGATAAAATCAAACTGAATTACCGAGAGTGCTAACAGGGCTGTTACACAATGTTTGTCGCTGATAAATAATCAACAGCAGATAGAAGTCACATGAAAGAACATCTCTTTAGAGACCATCAATTGAAAAATGTTTGTAGGTAACAATAATATAAAACTTCATTGCACATCAGCCCTGCTGCCATAATATTTTAATGCATATATTCACATTCAGCAATGAAATGCGCGATTGTGTTTCGATGATATTCTCCAAAGAAACACGTCAGTAATCTGTTTTGTCGGCCGTGATAAAGTAGTTATTCTTTTCATTACGTTTTGATCTTATCGTCCGCCAACATCACGCAGCTTCACCGTGCACACTGTGCATTTATGTCTTGTGTTTCTCTTCATGGAGGCATGATTCTGAGCTGTCCTTGCCAGCAGAAGACTTTGTTTACTGTGTTGCTTGCAGCAGCAACAACTTTTTGATGTGGTGGAAATATAAAAAACTAATTTTGTGATATTCTTTCATCTGATAACTGGCAAAGACAGTCAAGTACAAGAAACAACAGTGCCATTACAACTACAGACTACAGTGTGGGGACACTTTTCTACTGCCGGTATTTCAAACAAGCTGCACATCTCCTTTGAAATATTTGTAACAATAAAAACAGACGCTTGGTAGATTCTCTGCATCGACCCTGTGGGGCAATACATCACAATAATACGTCTAGAGGGAAAAAAAGTAAGTATTCATAAATGGTGAAGCGAGGACATCTCAAGCATACAGTTCTCACAGTCCTGCTCGATACTTACATGAGGTGTGTGGCGCCGGGTGTCCAGTCGGGTCGGTATTTACCTCCCATGTCCAGAGCCTTTTCCCTCAGCTCCCCTCTGAAGGGGTTTTGGAAGCCGCTGAGGACAAACACCACCCCGTCCATTATCCGTTTGAATGGGACCTGCTGCCCGCCGGCTTTCTGCTGTTTGGGTTTCGGTTCGGGTTTGGATTGGCTCTCCCGCTTCTTGTCGGCAGACTTCTGTGCCGGGGAAGCTGGAGAGACAATATGCGACGTTCAAAGAAGGCGATGAAATTGACCCGTGTGCTGAGATTCAGACGCGGGTGTAAAGTGCGTTACCTTTGGCGGTGCCGGGGCTCGGTGTGCCGGCCGGGCTGGGCTTGGGTTTGGGGGTCGCGGCTTTGCCCTCAGGTGAGCCAGCCGGGCTGGTTTTCTTTGAGGGTGGAGGGCCGGAGGAAGACTGGCGCTCTTTGCTGAACTCAAATTTTCTTTTTGCTGGTGTCTATGGGGAAACAATTAATGCAAGTCACTAATGAATTTTCACCTTTTCAGAATGAAAAGCAAAAAGAATGTGCACCTGTATGTCTAAGAAAGGTGCTCTGGAGGAGATACTGTTGCCCACACAAGGTGATCTGACAAATGAAGTACATCTAATAAACCCGACTCAAAATGTGGAAAGCAATTAGCCCTGGGTGAGCCATCTGACATAAAATGGCCCTTCAGTATGCAAATACAATGATTGTTCAGATTTGAATATGATTAGCTTTTATGAAAAAAGGTGGAGAATCCATTACACGAGAAAATTGGAAACAGAACTTCAATTACTGGGGCATCTTTTTATGTGTCTTTCCGGTTCATAGACTCTTTCTGTGTATATTTTTGAAGTGAAATGGAGCTGATGTTGAGTTCTTCCTCCAGAGTGGGCTCAGGCAGTGTTACATTGATGCATTTATATCTGATGTAATGTTTTAAGCTGGTTTTCTCTTTCAAAGTTGATGAAGTTACTGTGATGTGAAGGTGAAGAAAGAGAAGCGAAAACAAAACATCTTTTGTTTTCTGATTTAAATTCAAGTCAGTTATTCGGTAAAAACCTTGATTTTTTTCTTTTAGACACTATACTTTCCCAAACACGATGTGATTGTTAAATCCCTCTGCTCTCTGCTTTCCTGTTGTCTGAATAAAGCAAGAAAACTGCTCCTCATTAAGGGAACCGCTGTTTGCTGGCTGTCCTTCAGAAAATGATGAGGAGGTTTAGTACCTGTGGTGAGGCAGAGCTGGAGGAGGAAGCTTGGCCTGATGAGTGGGCGCTGCCGCCCGCCTGCAGGGCAGCAGCAGCGTAACTCAACCTCTCGCTCTGTGGAGACACTAAAGACAGAAAAGGGCAGAGTGCTGGTGAGGGAACAAAGAAGCCTGACAATAAAGACTGCCTTTGAAACATCCCTTCCCTCATGTCCCCTGGCACACTTAAATAGCTTTAAATAAAGCATAATCAGTGCTCTCTTGGCAGCTTTTTTTTATTATTCAACGTGATTAGCACTTCATTGTTACAAGGACATGAAAGCATTTTATTGGGGTAAGCTGAAATGAATGGATTTACCTTTGAGTGCAGTACTGGACTTTGTTGCATTGTCCCGACTGAAGAAGAGACTGCCTGGCTGAAGGCTGGGACTGTCTGAAGGAGACTCGTCCTTCACCCTGAACTGTCCCAACTTTGTCAGTTTCTGACAGGAGACAAGAAGGAGAAGATTAATACCAAACGACAAAGTGGAGGGGCTGCTCGGGGTGCAGTTTCTCTTGTTATCTCTAATATAGCAAAAAACGTTCAATTTGACAAAGTGTTTCACAAGTTATAAAGGTGCTGCACGCACGCACGCACGCACACACACACACACACACACACACACACACACACACACACACACACACACACACACACACACACACACACACACACACACACACACACACACACACACACGAGAAGGTGTGCCCCGTTTGAGTGCTGGAAATATAAATATAACATATGTCTAGGTCAGAGCAAAGCAGTACAGCCGCTCAGTTAATCTTACAGCAACATGCTCACAAAAACATTTCCTTATAATATAGAATTTCATGCCGACACGAACATGAATAACTCTTATTTGTTTGCTGGAGGTCTCTCCGGTGTGTCTGGTTTCTCCAGATGGTGGATTTTGTCCAAAGTATAGAAAGTGTGCCTCAATGTCTGGTCAGATAATCTGGTTTACATGTTTTTTGATCAGGCACTTTTCTGATTCAGACAATTATTTGGCATCATTCAAGCAACGTTTTTGTGTTAAGACAACATTTACCTTTTTTTTTTTTTTTTTTTAGAGGGTTTTGTAAATGAATGAGAATGTTTCTTTTTTTCACAAAGTAAGGTTTGAAAAAGTATTGTTTTTAAGCACTAAAAGCTAGAATCGTATCACAAATATCAATACCCAGCCCTCGTCAACAATATCATCACCGTCTCAAGCCTTCAAATCAAAAGGAATAAAAAGCGTCAATCGGCACCCTGGAAATTTGAAAACAAGACTTTGCGTGACTCACCGGGGAGGATGCTGGAGGAGGATCACTTTTGTCAGGCGGCGAATGGAACTTAACAAAGGCCAGTCCGTATGCTATGTTCTGCAAAGTACACACACAAATTCATCAAGTAACAACGAATGAATGCTCATTAGCAGAGCCGGCCCTAGGAATAAGGCGATAAGGGCCAATGCTAGGGCCGCCATCCATCTGTAAACTAAATGAATGTATTACTTTTTATATTTTCCACTGATTCAATTTTCAAAATATCACGAAAAAAGACCACAACATAACTTTCCTATTGATTAGGACTTGTTTCTAGTTTGCCCGCAGCATAACTCTCACAGCTAATAAATAGCTACAGTTAAAGTCAGTGACTCAAACTCATGAGGGGAGGTTGGAAAGACAATTCTGCATAGTTTACATAATGTCAAAAACAGAAAGCTAAGCAGTTTCTCTGTGTGTGTGTGTGTGTGTGTGTGTGTGTGTGTATATATGAACACAGAAGTACGCTTTAATTCGGTTGTTATCTTAAAACTACTAAACAACATCTTAATCTAGAGGTGCAGCCATGCTGCTTCAGTACAAGTAGATCCTTATTCATTTTGGATTCTGTTGATTCAAAGTTAGATGGATCTGTCAGTTTGCCCTCTGTTTTATAATTCAGATGACGGGGCCCTCACCTTGCTGTATGGCTGGCTACACACAATTTTCACTCGGTCCCACTTTTCCTGTGCCGTGCTCTTCTGCAGCTGGTGGGGCCCAAAGAAACGCACCCGGTTCATGTTGGTGCCGTTACGGCTCTCCGTGGGCGACATGAAGGAAGACGTAACCAAAAGAACCTAGGAACGGTCGACATCAAAGTATAAAGGAACAAAACACACAGCGGTAGAGTAATTACACTAATTAGGAGGTGATATACGTTTTACGCGGTTCGGTTTGCAACAACATACCTCATAGTCCTGGTCTCTGACAGCTGAAGAATTGCCCACCAGCACCTCGATGAAAGCCGACCCTTCATTTCCAATATCGATGCTGTGCACCTGCTCCTCCTTCTCGAGCTGGGATTAAAGTAAAACAACACAAGTTAACGAAGCTCACACTAGAAACAAAGTGAAAAGAGGTTGAAGTAACCAGACCCTGCTCTGTAACATGATGCTAAAGAAATACATTCATACGTATATGTGGGAATAGACCAGCTGCTCCTTATGGATACAATACTTTGTAATATAATCCTCATAATCAAAATTTCAAAGTGCGTTTAGCATATTGTGTAAATCGGTATAGTTTATACTTAAAGCCTCAGGCAGGAGGTGAAAAGAGACAAAGATAAACACAATATGTTATGACATTGTCTCCCAGACTTAGTTAAAAGCTTTGCAGTCAAACAGGCAATTTACTTCTGCCTAATAATCCCTAAACAACAAAGACAACTGCAACCGTTTTGAAGGTATTCTGTGAAAAAAGGAAATGGACTCATAGCACAACGTGCATGCAAGTTAGAGAAGGTACTAACATTAAAAAACGCAGACATGGGGATTCCCAAAAGGACAAAAATATGTCAACAAAGGAGAAGTGTGAGCGAAAGTCAACATTTTAAATTGGTGACATAATGCAAATGACCTCACACATCAGAATTTATTAGAAAACACGAGTGCACAATCTTAATCACTTAATGGAAAAAGGCAAATCGGATTCAAAGCTTTACTTTAGTGGAGTGAACGCATGAACGGGATCAGACAGGGCTATTGGAGACCTATAGAAAGGTCTTTGAGTTACAGTCACGGAGTTGCTAGTTCCAGAGTTTGATTTGGATCAAAAACATACCTGCAGAATGACCGATATCTGCTTCTCCCCGGGCCGCGCTGCTTTCCACTTTCTGTAGGTGTCGGAGCTCAGCAGGTTGTCTGCCTTGTGGGTCTGTTTCGCATTATGACAAGAAGTGAGTGGCAGGAAGGCTCACATTTGGCTGAATTAAAGATATATATCTACAAAGTTTGCTACGAAGACACAGAAGGGGAACATTTTTTTTACAAATTCAATGCAAGTGAGAAGTGAACTTACAGTGTCCTCGGTGCTGCAGGACACGACGTGTTTGAGTTGGATTTCTGGCATTTTGTTGTTGGTTCTGAACAGGTTACAGATTAATAAAACAGCTGGAGGAAAACAAACGGGCTCGTGTCTTACCACTAAGCGATGTATAACCAACTAATCTCACATAAAAGTGTTCTTTCAATGGCTGTGAATGTAGCCTCGAAAACTAAAGTAAATCACTTTGTTTCTGGTCAGATCTACCGCCGGCTAACGTGATAGCATGCTAGCAAACAATAGGCAGAGTGAACTTTTCCTGATTAGCCTGATGATTTCAACACACCTCGCGGGCTGTGACGCACGAACTTTTGCAATTGTTATGCATATGACACACAGCATCTAACTTTGGAATTACATTGAACACAACAAGACGTATAGTAACGCTTTTAATTTTAAGAAAAATGTGCATAGAGGCGAACTCATATTCCCACCTACAGGCTGTGTCGTGCTATGACGCAATTTCCTCTTTCCAACTAATGACAGAGCTTCGTGTTCTTCTTCTGCACTTTAATAACAGCACCGTCACAGTTGTATCGCCACCAATCGCTCAGGATGTGTACAGACATCTTGTGAGTGAGACAAATATATCACCAAATAACTAATGTACAGTATATACTGTATATACATATTTATATATACCTATATATACATACGTATATATGCATCAGAATCAGCTTTATTGGCCATGTACGTAACGCATACAAGGAATTTGAATTTGACTCCATACAAATATATACATAAATATACACATATATATATATGTATACGCACATATACAGTATATATATATATATACACAGTATATATATATATATATATATATATATATATATATATATATTATAGGTTGAGCTGTCTGAGCAGATTTTCTCCCTCCAGGGAACTTTTATAACACTGTCTGAGGATCACTTTGTGTTAGACATGCTGTTGTTACAAATGCAACTGGAGCAGCAGAACATCAAGATCAAATAAAATCAGACTGCTTATGTGCATTGAGGAACAGACACATAAAGAAAAGACCAAAAAAAACTCATTTATCAAACCTTTTCATCTTTTATAAAAACAAGACAGGCAGGTTAAAGGCAAACATTCAAAGAGGCAGACATTGTTCAATATGGAGATTAGGAGAGGGATACACCACCACTAGATATTACAGAGATCACACATTGGATGTGCAATATATGCAATAGCTGAAAGTTACATAACCTATGCATTACCATTAGTGTGAGAGTGAATCTGAAGTCTAATATGAGTTTAATGTAGCAAGTGAATAATGAGTCTTCTCCACAGTGAGCTCAGAGGATTTCCAGGTAGATTGCCGTCTCTGCATCGGCCACAGCGGTACTCTGTACCTCTCTTGTGCCTCTGACTCCCAAACCCACTCGTCTGTCTATTTCTCCATCCTCTCCTCCTCTTCTTCTTTCTCCACCTCTTCTGCCCATTGGACGGATCTGAAAAAAAGGGACAGATGTTGCTTCTATTTTGGATATTTAGCGATTTATATTTATGCAATGCCCTCTGTTGCCAACGACATAACCTACCTGCTTATTATGGACAAAAAGAGGCGTGCAGTTCTGGTATACGAGTTGGTAGCTGCCGTTGGAGTAGATATGAGTCACTTCTGTGCAGTTAATGTAGAGAGGCATCTGGTCCTGATAAAGTCCCATTCCTTCAGGGTACACGGCTGGACGTCTACTCAGGCCATGTCTAAGAGGAGCACAACAAGTACTTATTAAAACCTCACAACAAGCAAGTGTGACAAATACAAGTGAACATTTAAAGGGCTGATTTTTTTTTCACATACGTTCTAGCTCTCTTTCGGCAGCAGTAGAAAAGAAGAGACAGAAGGAATATGGCCAGGCAAATGGACACAGCAGGTATCACCAACCACAACAAAGTTGCCATCTCTGTTTATGGACAAAAAGAGCAGCGATGGATCAGCATCTGATGTGAAACTATAATACAATACAATTTTATCTCCCAGCCATGGGTGAAAAAACATAGATTATGGTATGCCTTTTCAGACATTTACATTCAAGCTTGATGAAATGGATTCACTTTTAAAAGCTTTGCATTGTGAAGAAATATAAGATGGACTGCAGCAACTGAAAAGCTGCACTCATAGTAGAATAAAGGCACAACAACATAAGGTTGTCTTTGCGGCACTCTTCAGCTTATTCTCTTTTACTTGTGTTTCCAAGCTGCAGGCATGTTGCGCAGATGTTTCAGCACTAGAGTGAGCAAACAAGAGGCAGAGCTGCTGTCTTTTTGTTCGCGTGAAAAAAACTGTACTTTGAACACACCTTCGTCTCCCTGCAGCAACATCAGGGAGTCGTTTCCCAGTGCGTTGATAGCAAAACAGATCACAGTCTGAGGTCTGTCCATGCGGCCCCTCAGAGTGGCCGTTAGCGTGTCGGGCACAGATGTTACTGACACATTGTAGTCACGAGGTGGAACAGTACCATTCACGCTCCAGGTGACTGCTGGTTTCGGGTTGGAGTCAACTGAACAGCGGCACAGCACATCCAGATCCTTAACAACACAGGTGGAGGAGAGCTGGAGGATGGCTGGTTTATCTGTATGAGAGAAAGAGCCCATATAAACTCTTTAACTTATTACTCTTAATATTTACTTAAAAGGGTAAAACATTTGAGAAAATACGCTTATTCATTAGAAGAGTTAGATGAGCAGATCAATACGAGTCTCATGTCTGGAAGCTAAATATGAAGCCGTAGCCATGCAGGAGCTAGTCTTGCTCTATCCAAAATAAACCAAAAAATGCTTAAATGCACCTCACAAGCTCACAAATGAACGTGTTATATCTTGTTTGTTTAATCCGTACAAAATGGAAATTGTCAAAACGCCAATTTACCATTTGGAGGTTATGTACAAGAACATTTCTTGGCCTGGACCAGTAACCTCCTGGACTCTCTGCTCTCTGCTAGCCTGTTCGTAATAGCTTCATATTTACGTCTCAATGGAAATATATATTTATGTATCAATTAATTCAGAAATCTCAGAAAGAAAGCAAATAACTGTATTTCCCAAAATGTCAAAGGTTGCCCTTGAAAGCCCCTCGCCATTTACGTTTGGGCTACATTGTAGTTGAAAGGGAACCGGGAAAAGATTTCTGAAGAAAACTTTAACACCTTAAAGAACAATTATCATCAGCTGAAAATCTTGTTCTTTGCGAACATTTTAACTTCTCACATTGCTGCAGGGATGTCAAAGTGTACTCCGGGGTGTGGTCAGTACACTGTGACATTACTGTTTGGTGTGGTTACAGGTGCAACAGAGAACAACTCTGACCACACCCGACCAGTTAGAGGGGAAACAAACTAAAAACTTTAAACAACAAAGGACAGTGAAACATTTTAGCCTGGTGTCGTGCAGGTTAGGCGTGCTGTCAAATATACCAAATATATGTGTGTATGGCCATTGAGGTGGGCCTAGAGGAATAAGGATTACATTGTATGTTCAGCGGAGTGGGCCGAGACTCTCCTCGACCAATCAGGTTCTGTGCTGTGCAGCGGACCCTCATGTCCCGGGTCACGTTGAACACCCGGACCGCGTGTGTGCGTTGGTGGAGGTGCACCGTGCGGCCGTGTTGACTGTAGGACCAGCGGTACTCAGTCACCGGGGGGTCAGCTTTACAGGAGCAGACCAACAAGGCGTTGGCCCCCTCCAGCACTATCAAGGACTGGACCTGAACCACTACATCTTTTGGTGAAACTACGGAGCATGAGAAAAGAAGGGGAAAAAAGGTGTAAACTGAGCAAAGAAACACAAACATACTCGTCAAAGCAATGCTTACATGTCACATGCAGATCCCTTGAAACGGACACTGCTTTTGCTCCCGGGTAGCTGACTTCACATCTGAGCCTGGGTTTCACCTGGTGAGACACAGTGAAGGACAGAGGGGCCAGTAACATCGGCCTGTGGGGCTCTGGGTGGAGTGTCTGTACCTCCCCAAGCTCGGTGCTGTTCAGCTGGGCTCCTCTCTCCCAGCTCCACTGCAGGGCAGGAGGTCTGGAAGGGCAGTGATAGCTGACGGAGCAGTTCAAGCTGACCAGCTGTCCCTCTGTGGCTGACAACATGCCGCTGATGACAGGAGCCTCAGGGGTGTCTGACAGTGAGGAAAATCTCCATCATTACTATGTTTATATTGTTTCATATTTTCATTTAAAATGTAAAAAGTACTTGTTGACTATGATCGATGATTTGTTCATTTATTTATTGCTACAGCTGACCTGAAGGGAAGCAATATCCACCACACTCTTCTGCACTCAATATGTAATAAAAAGTTATTGACAAGAACATTTGGGGATTTTGTGTGCAATAAGTCATGTGTTGGTGATTCTCCACTTTGTGTTTACATGAAAATACAATATTTCTGCTCCTTTGCATTTATACTTTTTCCAATATCTAAAGCTTGGATACACATACATTATCTGATTGTTAGATATCCAAAAGAACAACAGCTTTTATATGAGAACAATAAGGCAGCACAGCGACTCCCAGGCTCACCCAAAACATCCAGATTGAAGCTCCTTGGCCTCCCCCAGAGTAAGTCACCACCTCTCTTCAGAGCAATCTCAAACATCCGCGAGTCATCCTGGCTGATCCTCTCCATCTTCACTGAGCAGTCTCCATCTGGGATTCGCCCAATGAAGGACATCCGGCCTTGGAAATCCCGGCTCACTTGGTCTCTGTCTTCACTGTTAAAAGCGATGCTGCGGAGAGGGAAGAAGTGGCCACCACCTCTGAACCTAAGCCGGACGTCCACCTTCTCCTTCCTCCCCCTGAGAGGTGCCGGAGGAGTGAAAGAGCAGGGAATCACCACACAGGAGCCCACCAGCGCTTGGACATGGTCAGGGACTGAGGGCACAGGAGAGACAGCCTGGACCCTCCTCCACAGGCTTGCTGCTGTGATAGAGAGCAGACGATAATTATCAATACACAGGATCTAAAGTAACCATGCCTTGTTCTGAACTCAGGTTCAAATCACAAGAGACATCCAGCCGTAAAATTGTGCCTCATGATCGTGATGTTCATGTCTAATGTGCTTGACCTGACCACCATGACACCAAAGACAACTTTCGGAGTGCATGACCGATTAAAACATGCGTGTTCGAAGCTACAAAGCTCTCACAGGTCTAACTGAATTAATCCCTTGATATCTTCCAGAAAGGTCATCACATAGAATACATTTGAGCTAACGTGAGGTTATGCTGTATTCTCCTGCACTGTCTGCAAACACATTACATGACCCAGAACAATTTCGCAACAGATTTATATTTAGAAAAGGGAAGAGGGTAAATGCACTGCTGTCTCTGGAAAATCTACTACGTAGTACCATACTTCAAAATGATCTTGATTATTTCAGGAAACATTTGCATATGTGTTATCACATTGTCATCAACTTCAGGGAGATAATGATATAATTAAACAAATAATAATAATAATGCAAGAGATGGTATCTGTGAATATAATGTAATCATCCACGACAGTATATTCTGCAGTAGACATTCAGAGACACAATGTATCCATATCTTACATTAATAATTATGGTAATAACAGAGATAACAGGGGATAATATAATGAGGTTAACTTGACTGAATAACCTTGACATCTTCACAGAAATCTAAAGATAATCTATATTATATAAATGATTAAATTACTCACCAAACATCAGAGGACACACAAGAAAGACAGTGTCCACATGCATGACTGCAACCCTGCTCTGCCAGCACAGACAGAGGACAGGATGAACAAGGGAGCAAAGAGGGGGAAGTTGAGAGTGTTTCATTGTGCTGCTGGCACTATGACTTCACTTTGATGCCTCTGCTTAGCTCTTAAACTCTTCCAAAATCTTAAATATCTTCAATGTTGTTTACATCCATTCATTACACCGCTGAGCTTATCAGAACCAGAATCAGAAACGGTTTTATTGTCAAGTACGTTACACATACAAGGCATTTGACTTGGTGATTGGTACGTGACAATAAACATAGTGCAATAGTGAAATACATACTTTTTGGCTTTATGATAATTTATAAATTTGGAAATGAATTATGGCTAAAATTGTAATTTTGAAATCTGCAATGGTAGGTTTCCAACTTTACAATTATTGACATGTCAAAAGATTCCGATGCTCATACAAGTGGTGGAAGTAGGAACTGTTTGGAAAGAAAGACCTCAGCAAGTATCTGTGCGACCAAACATGACAACGGCTGAGTCACTCTCATGCTGTTGGCCATTTCCTCAAAGGTCTCCAACAACTGAATGTGTTCATTTCTGATTCCTTCTGTCTTCACCAACCGTGCTGACCAAACCTCTTACAGTGTGATAAGAGTGATGGCGATAAAAGTTCCATTGAAAGTTGAATACAACTCATTAATGATTCCCTTTTCTGTCTGACACTGATCTATAGCTGTTTAGTTGGCAATAAATATCCGTCAATGTAAGTAGGTCACCGCAGTTATGCAAGAGGGTGGAAGCAAAGGTGAAAAGCGTCACGCTACAACTTTTGTACTTCAGCAAGAGACTGTTTAGACTGCTGGTCTGTTCATATATAAAAAAACAATATAAGACTGTTTTAGTCAGTGTTATTTTTCAGCATTTCAGATTTTGAAGTCACAATATGTTATGAAAATGCACGCAGTTTGATCATTTTCTTCACCTTGTGTGCTACTTCCAAGTCACTTGAGAGAATTGCCGCATTTCTGCAAGATCAAACAAAAGCGATTAATCAGAGGCAGGGAAAAAGACGTGAACACTTTGAACTATGGACCCTTTGAAAGGTTGCATTACTGTAATGGCACTCCGCCTCCCTGCACCTTAAGACGGAACACAAAAGCTCTCCTGCAAACACTCACGACTACAATGGCAAAACTAGACGAGAGGGAAAGTGACACAGAACATAACAATACAATATTCTTTAAGGTAAGCATGGGCATATAATTCCTCACTGAACTGTACTTTTCATAGTTATTCGGAGTGTAAGTTATTGGCTTGACATCTTGTAGTGTATTTGTTTTTTTTCCTTCCGACAGTATTTGCTGAAGTCATGAACTCAGCTCAGCAATTGCTCCGGTCCCAGAGGGACTTGCTGCTGAAGTGGACTCTTGACCACCCAGCACCCTTGCTGCGTTGGCTGCGTGATGCTGAGGTGCTGTCCTCTGCCCACTACCTGTCTCTGCTGGAGAGGTCACCTTCCAATGCCGTGGCCCAGGCTCTAGAGATGGTGTGCGCCACCGAGGAGAGCAGCCTAAAGTTTCTGCAGGTGCTGAAGGAGGTGCAGGATTATTACGGCAGAGATCTGCAGGTGTGGGTGGAGAGACACTGCAGGGACGATCACGTCAGTAAGCCAGCGCCTGCACCCATGAAAGTTGAAGGTAAGGTTGCTTTGATAAACTGGTGATGACTGGCAGAATTTCTATAAACACGTACGTTTAAAATTCAAGAAACTGTGAATAATATTGTTTGCAATGTTTTGCCGTCCAAAATGACAGACTGGAAGAAATTCGGTTGTACTGCTTGTGTTACAGAGGTGTGAGAAGATTATTTTAACAGGGTACAATTAACTGTGATGTCTTGCCAAGTTATTTTCGCTGACTTTGGCAATGAAGGAGTGTAAATGTAAAACGAATATTTAGCTCAGCTCTGATAAGATTTCTAGGAATTCGCCGGTCCCCCCACTTTGGTCCAGACTGAAATATCTCAACAACTGTGGATGGATAAACATACCCAGTGCCCAGAAGATGATTCCATTTCACTTTGCAATATGACTTTTGTAATATCTTATATATCAAATGCATAATTTACCATATGAATCCTGTTATATCCACAGAGAAGAAGCCTAAAGGCCCCATTGCTAAACTGTTCAAAGGAAAGAGCAAGGGATTCACCCTGACTACTGAGGTTAAAGGTATGGATTTATTATCTTATCAAAAATGAGATATTAGAATATTATATGTATTATTTCTAATGTATTGTCTTGCTAGTGGTAAAAAATACTTGACTTGGCATGTTTAAAAATACATTCAAGTTAAATGATCTTCATTGTGCAGCTGAAGAAGAACTGAAACCCAGCAGGAGTGCAAAGCTGGCCAACATCCGAGGTACGTCAATATCTTAGGCAAACTGAAGGAGATGAGTAAAAGTATTGATCTGATAGAAAAACAAAGAGTTTGTTGACAAGACATTTCATCTTCTTGTCCTTCACTGCAGTTCCTATTTCTGCCCATAAAACAACCCTTCTGAAACGCACAGAGCAGTTAAAGTGCTACTCGGAGGGTGAGGGTGCGGCTTCAAACTCAGCTTCTCACATCGAGATCCGCTACACTGACCTTTTTGTGACAGAAGATGACGACTCGGTTGACAGCAGCCAACATGAGTACTTTGACCTGGCGAGCAGACGAGCTCGCATCTATGTCCACCAGGCTTGCCAGCGTATCCGGCCGTGCCATCTGCTGGGGCCCCAAGGAACATCGGGACGGCCCCCCAAACGGGTTAAAGTGAAGGGTATTGCTGGTATTGGAAAGAGCGTAGCAGTACAGAGACTCGTCTATGAGTGGGCGATTGGGAAGAACATGCGTGAATTCACCTGCATTTTTGACCTGCGCTTCAGAGAGCTCAATCTGATTGAAGCACCACTGAGCTTATTGGAGCTGCTTGGAGAACGGTTCCGGTACCTGAAGGCAGCTCTGCCGGATCTTTTCACATCACCAAGCTCCCTGCTCTTCATCTTAGATGGATTAGATGAGTTCAAATTCACCTTGGACTGGAGCAGTCCCGACAAAAACATCGACGTCCGTTCGAAGGTGCCAGTGTCAGAGCTGATGGTGGCTTTAATCAAGGGAAGCCTTCTCCCAGAGGCATCAGTCATTCTCACGACAAGACCAACCACTGAAGCTCCCAAGCGCTTCTTCCAGAGATGTTGTGTGGTGCTGGGCTTCGAGGAAGACCAGGTGAAGGAATACACCACCAAGTTCTACAAAGACAGAGAAGTTGCTGAAAAAGTCTACAATTACATCTTGAACAATGACAACCTTTTTGTGCTGTCCTTCATCCCTCTTTATTGCTACATCATCTGCACCGCCATGGCTGAGTTCTTCTCTCCAGGATATCAAGATGTTGGTGACTCAAAGTCTCTGGAGCTAAACCCGCCCAGAACAGTCAGCGAGGTGTATTTCTGCTACCTGTTTACAGCAGTCAAGCACCATGCGCTGAGGGGAAGTGCAGAGAGAGGTACCCCGAGATCTGAGGTTCTCTCGCTAGCAAAGCAGCAACTGACAAACCTGGGAAAACTGGCTTATGAAAACCTTCTCCAGAAAAAGATCATGTTCAGCAGAGCAGATTTGGAGAGCTTCGGTGTTACACCTGCTGATCTTCAGAGCACCTTTCTCTGTCACATCCTCCAGCCTCTCAGAGAGGAGACAGTGGAGATGTTTTCTTTCTTCCACTTGACCGTTCAAGAACATCTGGCTGGGCTCTACTGCGCAATCAATCTCTCCAGCCAGGAGGACATAATCCAAGCTCTGGACTTCTGGTGCTTTGGGCTACCTCCGCCATCCTCCACAGCTGCACCCCTGCAAAACACAGACCTCAACACGGACAAGCTGGAGAGCCTCCAGATGTTCACGCGCTTCTTCATGGGAATGCTCCGAGCTCGGCTGGCAGGTCAGCTGGATGGCCTTGTTCTTTGCCCCATGGAGCGAGGGGTTGGCATCCCCGCCAGGCTGGGTTTGTGGTTCCAAGACCAGTTTAAGGGTGGAAAGCTCAAGAACCGGCCAGCCCTGAATCTCCTCCACTGCCTGATGGAGTTCCACACGAAGGAAGCCACCAGCATGGCAGCGCCGGAGATCAAGAATCTCAACCTGTTTAAAATGAAGCTGAGTGTTGTGGACTGTGCCGCTATGCACTACGTGCTGCAGTTCTCGCCCCACACGCTGCAGGAGCTCAACTTAGGCTACTCCAACATTGGAAACAGAGGACTAAACAGACTGGGGCCAATCCTACACCGATGTGAATCCCTCTAGTGAGTAACTGACTCGACTATTATTAACCCGTCCGTCAAACAGATGACAAATACAAATTGAATTGAATAAGTCTGCGTTTAAATTTTCTGGCTGGCCGATTCCTTTCTGTGTAGAGTTCGTATCGTCTTCTTGTGTCTGCATGCTTGTCAGTCCGTGTGTGATAGACTAACAAGCTGCGTGTACCCGAGCATGCATGACTCTGAGCATAATATGCCTTCGTGAAAAGGGATGAATGGACTGCCAAGAACAACATTGACCTAATGTTTTTCTACTCTCTTTCAGTTTGAGATACAACTGCCTGGATAAGCAAGCGGCTATTTTAGAATCAGCGGTTCTGAAATCAAATGAGTGCCAAGTTAAGAAGCTCTTGTAAGTCATTACTATCATAATATCACTTTGTCAAAAAATCTTAATTTGTCAGTATGTCACAATAATTACTATAATCAACCAATCTAGGCTAAGGCCTTGGTTTGAGATACGCTGATCCTTCTGGCTCCAAGCCCTTGCTATGAGTCATTAGACACAATACTATTTATGTATTTAACAGCGACACAATTTTTCTACTTGTGTGTACAGCATGTGTGGCAACAACCTGGGTCCAGAGGGGGTTTTGGAGCTGTGGAACGCTCTGGAGCACAACACCACTGTGGAGGAACTCTATCTGGACATCACCGGCATCACAGAGCGAGGAACAGAAAACATCGTCACATGCCTCAGCAAAAACACCTCTCTGAAGACACTGACGTAAGATTAAAACACATCAACTTCTGCTCAGTGTTCTCAATGTAATAATGTATGGAAACACTGCCATCTAGTGTGAGTTAATGCCTTGAAAGGAACTCTTACCCGGGTATTTTCTCCTTCAGCATTGTTGGGAATGACATCGGAGAGGTGGGGAGGAGGAGGCTGAGGGAGCTGGAGCAACGTCGGCCGGACCTCCGAATTATTGCAAACGTTGTGGATGACCTTGGATTACTTCAGGCGTACCTGGACTGGGTGGAGGAGATCCGGGCAGACAGAGACCAGATGGACTCTGTGAAGAATGCCGATGCCCTGCAGTCGGTGCTGAAGGGGCTCCGGGTGGCAGGAGAACAGGTGGAGAAAGGACAGAACGCAGAGAAAGCTAAGGAGCTCCGGGCAAATATTGAAGAGTTGCTGAAGTCTTCCACGAATCTGATTGGAGGAAGACAAGTTATGTAACAGATTGTGTGTAAGGCTTGGGGGCAGATGCTTTCATATCATCCACCATGAGTCAAATAACAATCTGACATCAATCTGTAAAAGTGGAATTCATATAAATCCGACTGCTCTGTTTGGGATCCTGTAGAGCTGAACCCTCAACTCAAAAATATACTCAACATTCTTTTATCAGCTTAATTCTTCATGACTATGATGAGAATTGCTTACAAACAATCAATTTTGAACTAATGAAATGTTTCAGATGTCAGCTACGTTCCGTTTGTGGTCTCAGAGACACGATTTATACTGAACCACGACATGATTCTTCTCCTCATTCATTGTTTAATATTGTACTAAGAATGCGTGGCAATAATTTGGGTTCAGTGGGGTTCGTTTGGAGCTGGGGACTGATCAGGACTGAAGATAATGACATATATACAGAATATCACGTATCAGTTAGATCGGTGTTGAAAACACTTTGTACGCAGCACTTCACCTCCCAGATCCTAAAGTGTATTGATAGTTTGGTCTTATGTCGTATAAAATAATTTTCAAACAGGGAGGTAGAACCCGCTGCGGTTTAATTTACATCAAACTTAACTAACGTCACCATGTTTGATAATATATTTCCATATTTTGGACACATTCTGACAGACAAAGGATGTATGATATGTATTTGTTTTGATGCAAAGCCCTGATATCATTTAAAACATGGTTCCCTAATTACTATAATAATAATGCATTTTGGTAATTTGTGTATTTGAATGAAATTGGTTGTAATGGTTGTACAGACACCACAGCAGTGGTGTCTGTCGGACAAACAATGAGGAAGTAAATGACAAATTGATTTCAAAACAACCATTACTTGTGATATTGCAAACCTAAGAATGGAATGTTAATGACTCTTATTTTCTCTTTCTCAGCTTCAACAGCATTGAACTGCAGACCTTTCTGAATTTTGACTTGTTGTGAACACCATGTCGTTTTCATAACTTAGGACCACTACTGCTAGGAGACACATTTTTACCTTATCAGATAAAAACTGTGTAGCTCTTCTGTTGAAAATGTGCTGCAAAGATCACTCACTTACTTGCACTTGTGCAACTTCCTCATTTTGAAAATAATTCCTACGAACTCTCTGAAAAGGCAACATCCCCTCTCGGGAACTTGACTTCAACAGAACATCTCTCATCCATCTGTAAAACTGACCTGGTGAAAACGTAAGTCATTATCATTTCCACAAAAAAACATATGAATAAGTCAAAACTTAAGTTTAAAACAACAAGATTTTTGATGGATGTAAGTTTGGTTCACTCTGCTTTAAATCAACCATCACATATTTCCAAATTTTGAAAGGAGAGCAAAAATAATTAGCAGATGGTCATTGAGAAATTATTCTTTTTAAAATGTTGAACTTTTAGAAGGGCATTCAATTACATTTTTTTGAAATAGTTTGACAATGCTCTATAATTATTAGTTAATAAAAAATAATTTTAAATAAAATGAGTAGATACAATTGTTGTCACTGCATGTTTTAGCATATCACTTCCTTTTTTCTTTTTGATTATCATCATGTCTCTTCTTTGCCATGTTGTGAAATGTGTAAAGAAACACTTATTTGGTTTTTGCACATCAGTTAACATTTCTTCACCATTTCCGAAAAAATAAATACAAATGTTTTCATCTTTACAGTACAGAAACATCCTACCCATATTGACTAAATTACTACTTATTAATGTAATTGTTCTATTTTGGTTTTATAATTTTCAAAGTAGTGATCTATTATTTATCTTCTTTATTGTGATGAATTAGTGTCATCTTAATGGAGATTAGAAAAAATATGTAGGTTCAACATAATGTCCATCTGAATACTGAAGTCACGTTTGACATTAGCCTTCAAATAAACACCGCTCTAAAGAAAGATGGCTGGACCTCTGAATTTCCTTCTGATTGCCAGTCTGCTGCAAGGTGAGATGGGATTCATTCATATATGGCCAAACAACCACAAAGATAACGAAAAGTCAGAAAAACAAGTTCTTAAGCAAGACACGTGAGCAGTAAGCTTTCTTCTTCAGGATGTGTTTCTTGTGTTTAGGTGCCCTGCGTGGAGAGTTGAAGGTCGTCTTTCCAAAGTTAATAGAGGTTCTGAGTGGATCCTGTGTGACCACCCACTGCTTCTTTGATGTGACAGCTGAACATGAATCAAACTTGAAAGCCACATGTGTAGCAGTATGGAAAAATGATGGAGGGACTGTTGTGTTTGACAGCAGGAATCCACAAAAAGCAATAATAAATGATGACTAAATGAGACTTGAGAATAAAAGACTGCACCACAACCCTGAACCACTTGCAACCTGCTCACAGTGAAACATATTTCTTCAGAGTAGAATGCAACAATCCCCTGAAATATAGTTTCTGTCCATAAATCGATTCTTTCATCCAAAGGTCTGAAGTCTGTTTTCTTTCACTTCACTCGTTTCCTTTGGGGAACTGCTTCGGTCTTGTTTATGCGATTATCGCAATTTGCAAATAGTATACAAAATGGAGAGAAATTATTGTGTGTTTATGTCAAAATTGACATTCCCACCAGCTGATCATCCCAGACCGACCGATAATTAGATCCCCCTTTTCTCCACATGAATAATAAATAGGTGTGCTGCTTCAGCCTGGCCTCATGAGACGTTGACACACCTGAAATAATCTAATTTAGTTGGGATTCAGTTGAGTTTCATTGTCTCAGAATCACATACAGGCTACTTCTGAACCTTCACATTGATAAAGATCAAAAAGAAATATAGACTCAGGAAAACATTTCTCCATCAGCAACCTCTACAATTATTGTGTTGAATAGTGGCCTCATAAACAAACCTTGATCTGAAACCCTTAAATCATGAATTAGGGATGAAATGCTCTAAATAAGTGAATTGTTTCATGTGTAAT
>NW_022280043.1:9045013-9164350 GCF_004355925.1 Anarrhichthys ocellatus | reverse complement strand
CTCAGTCAAATAGATGTTCAATGTAAGGATCACATTTTAAAGGTTTTGTGTTACTTAAAGCCATATTTCAGGAAATTGATTGAAATCGATTCGAAAGTTCGACTATCAAGTTATGAATCTATCCATCAAATGTTTTATTTAGGTATTCATAAAGCTCTTAATGTAATCTACTTATTTATTTGGCTTCTTCCTTGATGCTGTGATCGCTTTTTAATTTATATAATATCTATTTTATTCACTATTTATTGATATAAATTTGCCAAATTTAGTTAATGTTACCGGAGCCCCTCATCGGTACAGAAGAAGAAATGTGACAAAATGATATAAATACATAGGCAAATTAACAAATGTTACTAGTTAACTTACAGGTAAATCTAACCTAACCTAAATTACTTGAGTCTAAACTTGCCTGTCTTCTCTAAATGCATTGCAGTTGCTCCTCAGATCCTGTCCTCATCTGACTGCATCAAAGCTGCAGACCAGCTCAACTGTTCCTGCAGGACTGTGGGAAATCCTTCTCCCACTTTACTCTGGTATTTGGATGGGTCACCTGTCAATCACTCCGACAAGTTTGTAATAAGCAATGAGCCTCTAAATGACACAGGTCTGTGGAGCATCATCACTGTGAATGGACCACAGGAGAGGGATCTTTCCACCTTGCTCTGCCGCAGCTCCAACTCTCTGGGATCTGCTACTCAAAGATTTTGTGTCAACAGCCTTGAGCCTCAGACATCTGCTCAAAGTCAAGGTCTGTATTCTGTGCTGAAAACAAGTCTTACTGAAAAGTTGGAAACTATCAGGATTACTTGAAATTAACTTGATCTGGAACCCAGTGCCACATTCTCTATATCTGTTATATATAATACCTCTATTTAGTGCTTTTGATTTGTAGAATTTTAGACTGACTGCCTTGTAGTGGAGGGGAGACACGTGGAGGGGACATGACTCACTCTTGGTTTCAGCTTCTAGGATATTGATCCATCAAGTCTGTGATAGATTTGCACAACAGAAAAACAAACTCATTTATTACAAATAACAGTCAAGCATTTACAACAACATCGCAGTCTGTTTCAACCTACACTGATACTACTAAGACTAAATAATGATGAATCTAAAACAAAAGAAATACTAAAACAACAAAAATACTGTAAATTATTCACTGAAGCTATTTCTTGGATTTTATATTCATTAAATATTCTCTTCTATAATACTTTTATAAACTACATTATACATGATGTAATACCTCAAAACAGAGCCATTATAATTAAGCTTTTGTGTTTAATACACCCCCCAAAAAACACATCAATCTTCACGTGCATCCAAATGTACTTCATCAAAAATAATATGTTAATGCTTCTGACTAACCTTCACGATCTTCCGTTCTTGCGAGGTTTGTGGTGCCACCCATTTCTTCCTTTTTTTCAAGAGGTGCAAGACTTGAAAGTACGTCATCTTATTGCAGAACACAGCAGCTAGTGGGACAGGCTTACTCGCTCACACAGAATAAAGGCACTATTTATTATCATTTATTATTACAAATGGGCCGGGACCACAAACAGAGAGAGAAGGAGAGAGCCTCACTAGAAAAGACTGGTTTTTTGATAAATTTCACACATTTCAAAATTGAGTGTTGGGTGAGAGTGTGTGGAAATATCTGGTGTGACTATTGGAGGTGTTAAAACACCCCACTTCCTCCTATTTAGTATGTTTACATAACTTTTGAAATGACTCAAACCACACTTCTTTCGTGCTAAAAGAAAGGTATTTACTTTGTGTTTCATATGAACTGAAGTAGGCCTTACAACACATCAAGCTGAATTATTTGTACGGCATTCCAAGGTTTTACCACAACAATTATCTCTCTTGTCTGAGTTACTTCTTTATCCTAATCTTTCAGACCGAGTGATGTTGCCAGTTTTCATCGGCATCGTTGTCGCTCTACTTGTACTAGTATGTGTTCTGCTGTTTGTTAACAGGTAGGGTAACAGCTATTTATACAGTCATTGTAACTTTTACTTGGACCATGTATACAATACTGACACTATGCAGCGTTTGTTTGGGTCTTCATCCATCAGAACTAATGTAACATTACATGTTTGAGTTACAGTATGAGTGGACCAGGTCCTGAGGTCCACAAGCAATAAATTATTGTCATCAAATTGCCACTGCAATTAAATTTGTTATCTATTAACACTGAACATCTGTTGACTACAGACAAAATAGTGTAGATAATGAACTTTGCCTTTGTATTAGATAAATCCAGAGCCAACACATATAATGGGTTTCATCTCAATCAGCACCACTGTATCCCTGTTGACTGTAATTGCCACATGTTGATTTTCAAGACTATTCTCTGCTAACATATTATTGGGGATGTTCTTAATATTTGTTCTAACCCAAATGCAATTGGACCACATATGACTCTGCTTCTTGAAAGCTCTGTCAGTTGTTTTATTTCTCTTCATAAACACTAAAATGCTGTTTGCGACGGTATTATGTTGAGAAAGTTACAACAGAGTTTAAATTCATTCCCGTGAGACTATTTTATTTTAGCTTTCCCTGTGATCAAAGGTATCGTCCTGTTGATTAATACATGAGAAAACAATGATGAATCAAATATACACATGATGTAACTGTAAGGTAAATGCTCTACTGTATTTTGCAGGGCTCAGAAGACTCACCATAAACGGCTGACGAGTCAGTGCACCGGTGACACCGGCCCAGTTACTATGAGCCATATTCTAGCAAGTGGAGAAGGAAATGAGGTACTCTTAGAGCCAGGCAGTGTTCTACTTTAAGTACTAAAAGCGGATTAGCGGAGTATGTGTGCCACTGATGTTTTCTCTTTAATTGCATAGGTCAAACTAAACACAGCAGAAGAGGACATTTATGTCAACAACGATGCACTGACTTGCGCAGATGTCGCCCACCCTGCAACTATCTCCGGGCCGAACAGCACCACCTTGCCCAGCTCTGGACCAAACAACGCAGAAGGAGCCCGCAAAAGCTCAGAGAAGGCGAACGACGAAGGCAAAGACGTGATCTACTCTACTGTGAACTGTAGGCCCAAGAGAAAGAAGAAGAAGGCAGAAGACTCGGTGGACGTGCATCAGCCTGGTAGCTCCTATCTGCAGGAGGAGATATGCATGGAGGGAGGCACGCTCAGAGGGTTTGTGAGCAACGCACTGGAGATGGGAGGTCTGTACGACAACATGGAGCCCAGAGATGTGCAGAAAGAGGTGGAAAGTGAATATGCTCAGGTTAAATTTAAAGACAAGCGTGCTATGCATAAATAGATCACAGATCTATATTGCTGTGTCAAGTTTTGAAAAATATTTCTTATGTCTTCCTCTCTTAAATGTATGTTTTCTTGTTCGTCAGCTATGATATGGACATTTTGATTATGGTATTATGTTCCTTTGTTTTTAAGTTTATGGAGTTTTTAAGATCTTGACAGACTTTTTGTCACTGAAGATATTTTGATCGCATTAAAGTGCATAATAACAATGATAATATTGATGATGAACAGTTTTTACTTAATGCTTGATCATATAAAATGCTGTATATTCACCTTTATTTTCCACTCATATAATGATGTTGCCATGTGTAAATTGAAGGAGAAGCTCTGCTGTTTCACATTTATTTAGCAGTGTGCCATGTTTTGTGTAATTGTATTATTGTTAACATTTCTTTTTTTGTTCAAACTGAAGTGTTTGTAGCTATTTGAGCACAAAGAAAGTGCAATCGTGAATATGTATTTTTGTTTTGTTTTTGCAAAAGTAACAGTCTACATTCTTCTTTAGGACCATGTCATGTATGTAAGCCGAACGTTTCCATCGATCTTCAATTTTGTATTAAACACACATTTTAAAGCTTGCCCTTGCTACTGTGGTTTAAACTTGTACTGTACAACAAGAGGTGTGAAGTGTCTAGTATGCCAGATTTTAGAAAACAGGAGAAGAGAGCCTCTCTTTCAGGCGATCTCACCATTCAGGCTGACTGCTTTAAATGAGCTCAGCAAGTTTCCTGTTTGAAACTGAACAGAACAGAGGGGGTGAGGAGGGGATTAGGGTTGAGGTAAAAAGGTAGACTTGTGCACAGTAACACATTAGTGGGCCATTGGAGACACATTCAGGCAGCAGCTCATCTGGCAAGGTAAGCGCTCTTATAAATATCACTCAAAGGAAAAATATGAATCCAGCGACTTTTTTTAAAATTCTCAAATAAAAGAAGTATTTGAGGCCTTTGAATGTCAAAAACCTAATTTGAGTAACATTTGTTCCAGTTGCTGTGTTTCTGAAATCAAGGAGATCAAAAGGTGACTCACTAACAGCGAGTATACTCTCTTCATGGGGACTGCTCATCTGCCTCGGCTGCTAAGCTTGTTTACTGGTAATATTTTACTTCATGTGTTTGTATCTCTGTTTTTGTTTCTGAGTAACATCTTAAACATAAGAAGATAATGCAATAAGCTAATATTTTAAATATTAGAGTCATCTTACGATACCTAATTTCTGAGAGTTTGGCCTAAATAAAACAAATTAATATAGAAATGACTGACCCTTCATTTTTACTACGATTATTATTAGAACACTGTTGTAGTACCCTTTCTTTTGAGTGGACTTCGGCCTACTTGTCACGACCTGAAACCAAAAGTTGTGTAACGTACGTTGCTGGATAATATTTTATACTCAATAAAAAAGTATTTACAGCTTTCCTGATATTGTAAAAAGTACTGCCATACATAAACACTATATTTGCAATGCATATAAGAAAAAAGGTGATGTATGGTCCTAATGTGTTTTAAGAAGAAAACTGACAATCCTGTGTCTGTGGCATCCAATATGGTACAAAGCAATAACGTTGTTTTCGAGAAGTCGCTCTGGTATGTTCTAACAGCTCTAAACACTGCAGCCAACTCAGCTTTGTGGTTAATCGACTCGGATAGCAACATCTTTCTGTGCAGAAGAACATTCAGTCATGTCACTTATTTCAATTTCTCATTCGTCTCCAAAAGTAGCATCACAAAAACAGAACAACCACAACTAATGTTGTCTCCTGTACTTCCCCTCTCGCCCCCCTCCTCTGATCCCACAAAGGCCTGTCAATGCTCCAGCAGGTGAGAAGCTGGAGCATCACTGTGCCCACAACAGTTACCGCTGTGGAGGGGAACTGTGTTGTGGTGCCATGTCAGACACAATCTCATTCTCGGGTCACCTGGTACCAGTACCTTAACATACATTATCCTGTGGTGTATGACGGGCGCAACCCAACTAAAGTGGACGACCGGTTCAGAGGACGCACCTCAGTACTGGGTAAAGCTGCAGAGGGCAACTGCACCCTGACGATTAATAATGTGAAGAAAGCAGACAACAACCTTATCGTTTATGTTTGGATCAACCCAGACTCTAAACCAGCTCAGCAATTCTATCACCAAACTGTAACTATCATTGTTGGTAAGTAAGTATTTGTAAACTTGAACTGAATTTAGGAAATCCAAGCTCGAATGCAAAAAAATTCAAAATTCAGCGGTTTTCAGGTTAATACAAAATATACTGTACGATGCAAGAGTACCATGAAAAAAACGGCAATTCTTCCTAACTCTGAACATTTTATTACAGCGTCCAGGAAACACTACTGCACCTCAGTTCACTGCAGCTAAACCATCTTAACAAGACAGTTCTATTGCCATTATGGGCCATTAATACTTGAACATGCATTTCCACATTATTAAGATGCTGACTACACTTGAGAGCTACACAGTTACTAATCCTGAACACTTCACCTCAACAGGCTGTGGTCAATGTAATCTTCACATAGCATATTTATGTACACGGTTGTTAATCTAGAAATTCATTTTTTTAATATTTTCCTATTTTCATTCCGTTATCACTTTGCTTTGACTTCCAGAGAAAACAGCTCCCATAATCTCCATTCAGAAGCAAATGGTGGATGGGAAAATGTTCCAGGCTACCTGCAGCATTAAGTACTCCTGCCCTTTCTCACATCCATCCCTTCACTGGAACTCAAGTCCATTTCGAAAAAAATCCACTTCAATGGCCTTCAGTGAGAACGTGCAGGGCCAATGGTCGTACACAAAGACCCTTCACGGACTAGCCACATATGAAATGCATAACAGCAAAATGTGGTGTTCTGCGAAGTTCAGAACCTTCACCACAGAAAGTCAACAAATAGCACTCAACATTTTATGTAAGTGATACAGTTGTTTACCCGTTCAAAACACAATGAATGACAGAAACTACATTTTCTTGCCAGGTTTTACTATTTTACTGTATGTTATAATTTCCTGTATCCACAGATGAACCTGTGGTTGTGACCCTGACACTGGAAAAGGGGCCGATAGTGGAGGATGGCAGTGTCACCATGGAGTGTGCGGCTGACTGTAACCCACAACCGCACACGTACATATGGCTCAAAAGACAGATGGGTCAGAACAACGAAATAACTTCAACCGAGAGAAAAAGGCCCTTCAACAACATCATGAGAGATACGTCTATCTCCTGCATTGCCTACAACGACATCGGCACAGGGAAGTCCCACTGGGTGGATCTGGATGTTCAATGTAAAAAAACAACAACTATCCTCTATTTCCTCCGAATTTACTGATATAATCTTAATTTAATGCGGGAATACAGAGATAAACATTCACACCACCAGAGAAGTTTAACACTTAACAAGCAGCAGCACCTTGCATGTGGGTCAGCCATTACAAAAGCATGCTCTGTAGCCAAACATTGCTCAAAGATGGCACTTACTGTATGTCTAGCTGAAGTTTATTGTCTGAACATTTTCTATTTTTTAGGGCAGGGTTTTTGTCTCGATGAGAACCATCAATTTATGTAGTGGCTTCAGAAATTGTAATAAAAAAAATAATAATATATACATAGAAGGTAATGATAAAAACTTTACTCTAATCTTAATCTTGGAACTCTAAACTTCATAATGCCGGGACAATAACTTTATGAAATCTTACATGACTAAAGTTAGGCCCTTCCATCGCCACTGCTTACAAAATGTGAGGCGTAGGTTCTCTGTGCTGAAATAAAGTGAGAGGAGGAAAATCCTACAGTGAAAAATACTCTGTTCCAAGGAAAAGTCCCGCTTTCAAAAGCACAAAAGTATTTGCATCAAATTATACAAAGGTATACTCATTATGCAGATGATACATTTTTTTACAATTTAATTACTTTATTTACTGTTTGGTTGCTTAATCCATAGAAATACATCAACATTTAATAGTGATTGCATTTTTTGTATAAACAAGCTGAATTTGCAGTAACTAAAGCTTTCAGATTAATGTAGTGGAGTAAAAAGTGAAATATTTCCCTCTGAAATGTAGTGGGGTTGAAGTATGAAAATAACATAAAATGGAAATACTCGCGTAAAGAACAAGAACATCCCAATATTAGTTATAATCCACCGCTGCAGTAAATTCAAGATGTCAGAGAGGTTTGATTACTTTGAATAACTTTCCATCTTTCCAGATGCCCCAGTAATCCTGCCCGAGTCCTCCTGTCACCTGACAGGGGAAGTTCTAAAGTGTGTCTGCCAGGCTAAGGCCTCCCCTAATGCTGCTATACACTGGACCATTGATGGAAATGACACTCTTCCATCCTCCTTCAGCATTGTTTCCGCAAATACAAAAAAAGTCGTCTCTGGGGAAATGTATGGGCCAGCTCAAAGCCAATCTAACATATCTTGCACAGCCACAAACTCCCTGGGCAGCGACACCAAACAGCTGTCTGTACACTTCTCCAAAACATGTAAGTTACTGTTTGCCGTTTCCCAAACTATACACTCAAAAGCAGACTAGATCATATGTACTAATGAAGCTCTTTTCCATTTGCAGCCTCTTTGTGGCTGTCAGCTTTAATGCTCCCAGTGATTGGTTTGCTGTTTGGGTGTGCGATTTTCATTTACAGAAAACATTCTGGAAACAGGTTGGTAGACTTCACTCTCTGTCAAACATAATGCCTGCACTGCTATGATTCATATTTGTTTTATGGTTATCATATTACCCATAGAGCACCGACATCGGGCTTTATGTGCAACACTGGCCTTTTCAGGGATGAAACTGGAATTTATACTTTTTGCTGAATTCAAATGGCATCTTTTTTTCTTTTTAAGGCTACAAAGTTCACCAGACAATGTCCGACAAGGACAAATGTAAGTAAACTCATTTATTCTCAATATCAGCACACACATTTGTCTTTATGTATGTACTAATATAATATTGCCATCAGATCACAAGACGAGGACGCCCAATCGAGACCATGCAGACGCGGGAGTAACCCTGAGGTGGACAGACTTTCCTGTGTTTATGACAATGAATTTGTGGACGAAATGAGCAGAGGGTTACAGCAGATATAAGCAGCAGCCCCCCAGAGAGAAGGCACAACACAGCCACAGGCCAAGGTGCAGTGAATGTGACTGATGATCAAATCTAGGCCGTGGTTCACAACTGTTTAAAACAACTGATTGGTGCCACATTTGTGTGCTGCGTAGTTTCCTATTAAACAGTTTCGTCAGAGTTGAGTTGTATATACAGTATACTGTATATTTTCAGATTTGAACTTTTCATTCGTATTGACTTGTAAACAAATGTACATACACAGTAGTGCCTGTGACACTTTTAAACATAAAGGGGTCCATGTTTGTTTCCGCTGCAGTGGTAACTGATGCTAATGCAAATAGTGTAAGAGGAAATCAACATGCAAGCTGTTCCCAAGCAACAGAAAACAGATCTGCTGTCGGGTCGGACTACACGTCTAATATTCTACGTTCTGGTGCTGAAAGATTTCTCCGATTTCTTTCTAGCAATGATGTCACTATGGAAAAAAAAAGGACGTGCTAAATTGAATGTCTGTGTGGAAGAATCATTTTATTATCTGAATTGATGCTCTGAGTTTGTGGTGTAGGCGTAACTTTGAATAAATGCAGGCTCATTGCTTGGTGAAATCCAAACTTAATTATATCAGAGTTTATTCCTGCAGAGACCTAGTGGGAGGAAGTGCTTTATCAACATACCCAATATGAAAGTCAACATGAGCGTGAGTTTTGCATTTCAGGAAATATTAACCAATTGGTGTGTGCAAAATGTTCAGTATAAAAAAGGGGAGAGCAGCGAGTCGTACTGGGGCTGGAACCGTCTTATAACACTTTATATCAGCTCATCTTTGAACTCAGGAGTTAAAAACGCTTTTTTATCCTTAATATTTTGAAAACTTCTACTTGTAGGTAAGTGAATATGTTTATTTATCAAACCTAACATTGAAGATGCTTTTTGAAATTCTACATCTGGTGTTCTTGTTTGTTTTGTGATCGGAGTCATGAAAAGTCATTTCCTAACTCGGCTTATTAAATTTCATATACAATAAAAGTCACCTGCAAACACACGAGGTACTGCAATGATCTACAAGATTGCTGAGAGAAACCTAAAGATGGTGATTTCACTTCTTTTAAGTCAGTAAAGTGTTTGACCACATGGAGAAATTGCTGATAAACCCACAACTAAATAAACCCACAACTGCACCAAATGTAATCATTGTGTTATTATCTAGTGACTATTACCGACTGTATATGTGCAGTTAATACCTCTCAATCAGTTTTGAATTGATGGCAGATTCCAATTGTGTGACTTTAAGATTATGAGGTTGTTAAAAGATGTTTTATATTCCCTAATAACCTCTGTCCATTATGTATCAGAAACAAGCTGAATGTTTCTTATTTGGACCAAATAAAACTTCACTGATTTACCATTATTGTCACTGGTACAAATTAATCTGTAGATTTGAACCACCTTGTCTCTGTTATTTTATCATTTTGATTGCTGTTTGTTTACTTCCTTTGGATTAGGGCAATGGAGTCAATGGTGTGGAGTGAGATCATTCTCTCAGTTTACATCATTTCCTTCCTCATAGGCCTGCCGGCCAACCTCCTGGCTCTCTACGCCTTCAGCGTTAAGATCCACTCCAGGCCACTTCCAACAGACATCCTGCTGCTCAATCTGACTGTCTCTGACCTGCTCTTTTTGATCACCCTGCCTCTCAAGATGCATGAGGCAGTGTCAGGCATGCAATGGGATTTGCCAATCTTACTGTGCTCCATCACCTCCTTCACGTTCTTCTCCACGATCTACACCAGCTCCCTGCTGCTGATGGCGGTCAGCGTGGTTCGCTACATCGGTGTAGCTTTCCCCTTCGCCTATCATCGGCTGCGCAAACCTGTGTACGCGATAGTCATCAGTGCTGCTATTTGGCTCATTTCGGCCGCACACTGCAGCATCACTTTCATCACCCAGCACCACCCATCCGTCGCCAAGAACTCCAATGTCTGCTATGAGAACTTTACTGAGAAGCAGTTGGAGATCCTCCTCCCTGTACGCTTGGAGTTTTTCTTTGTGCTCTGCCTCGCACCTCTTCTAATTTGTGTTTTCTGCTACTTGCGCTGCATTATGATCCTGTACAGCCGCCCCAGGATATCCCGGATGCAGAGGCAGAAGGCCATTGGTATGGCCTTGGGGACTCTAGCTGTTTTTCTCATTTGTGTGCTGCCATACAACTTCTCTCATTTACTTGGTTACTTCCAGGGGGAGAGCCCGAAATGGAGGCACTACACATTGCTGCTTAGCACCTTCAACACCTGTATTGATCCCATCATCTTCTACTTTTCCTCCTCCTCTTTCCGCTGCACAAGCAAAAAGTCAATTTTCAGGCAGCATGCACTCACTGTTTCAGGATTAGAAATTCAGCCCACAAGCATTAACAAAGAGTAAAATACATGTCCATACAATATGTACATAGCTAATGAATCATGATGTATACCAGAATGTATAATGCTGTGCAGTTCACTTCATTTACGAGACAATCTAGACCTTGCTGGTTACTTGGCTACAAAAAATTTAGATTCTAACGGGGATCTAATCCTGCTCAAAGGGATTGAGTTGCTTTCCATACCAAACAATCATAGATTATTTTCTGTGAAAACCATAGGACATGTTTCGTGCATTTGCAAAATTCCAAATTTTATTATTTTACAGTAAATTCTCTATTTTGCAATGGGAATTGATATCCTTTGCACCCTTGACACGTTATCTCCTGTTTACTTTAACGTGGGCCAGCCACTCTTCTGCACTCATGCATTCTGTAGGCACACATGTAGAATATACCTGCAAAACAAAACACAGGTCAAATGGCGTTTAATTACCACGGACACATCAAGTACAAGTCAATAGTGTGAATAAATGTTAGATTGAACATGTAAAGTGAACATTTTAATGAGTGCAAAGCTGATGAGATGAGATGTACTAACTGAGGAATTCAAGAAAATGAAAAGTGTGAAAGTGTTCCTGTGAAAGCATTGTATTGGTGTTATCATGATTTGTGTTTTTCTTAGATTTGATAGAACTGTTGAACGAATTTGGAATGTTAACTTTTTTCCTTGGTCTGTGATAACTGTGTATAATATTCACATATTCACAACTGATTTTGCTTCTTGTTAGCAAGAAGTAGTTACACTGAACTCTACTGCACTCTTTTATTTAACAAACCTGCAAAGAAGGTCATGAGCAGAGCCACCCAGCCTAGTATGTAGGACCAAGAGAAGCGCCAGTCACCAAAGCGCTTGCCCAGGAAGTTCACAGTCACTCCAGTGTAAATGGCCATTGCAAGCAGAACAAAAAGAGCTGGTGTGGTGGACAGAGAGTGACACATATTAAAACAAATATTTGTGATAGTAAAGATCATCTTAGTTGGAAGTCACAAGGTACCTGCTATAAAGCTGCTGATATGTCTGGGATTTACATGATATGAAAATTCAACAAATACAAAACGGAATTTATGGCAGATGTGATATGAAAAACAAAATGAATGGACGCCATTTGGTTGCATTTCATCTATAGCAGAGTGTCCGAATGAATCTGAGTCCACTGTATACAGAACTCACTTGAAACAAAGAACATGATCCCAGCAGCAAATGAGCGGTTGAACCTCTCAAAGGCCGAGAAGTGGGCAAAAGAGAGGATTCCTGCGATGATGCCAGCAAAGCATGACATGGCAGAGAGGATCATGAAAGCACGAGTGGCATTCCAGTAGGCTGAGGAGGAGTAAAATAAGGGAGAGAACATACTATAAATATATGTGCAGGAAGATAAATAAAAACATATAAACCTTTCTTTTGATATGAACCATTTTTATTCCAAAAAGCACTCAATGACAATAGAAAATTGACTGGAAAGGAATCTATTTCCTAATATTTCCATTGACCCCCTAAACTGGAACTCAGACATTTTATTCCACATAACTTTTGCCTTTGAACTTGAAAATTGTTTCAGTGCACTGCTGGACACACACAGCAGCCATCATTAACAGTGTCATGCTGTTTGAAGCCAAGCAATCAGAAAACAGTAAAGGTATACGTATAAAGTGAAATTTACAGTCAACTGTCGTGAACTAGTCAAGTTGCACAGGGAAGTGAATTTACTCAAGAACAATTTGAAGTACAATTTTGCTAATCGTATCAATCAAGGGTCTGTCAATTGATCAGTCCACAACATTGGTGCATAAAATATCTGCAACTATAGGATGGTTTTCTTTAACATTCTCCATATAAATTGATGGTTTCCAGACAATGCATCCTTATGACTTTGGGGATCCCCTCGTTTTTCCTCTAGTGCCATCATCAGGCCAAAATGTAACTTTGTTTTTTTAACCAAATACCTGCAAAACGAATGGCATTCCCATCAGCCTCATCTGTAATTTGTATTTAGACCTAATTAGCATTGTAGCATGCTACACGCTAAACTAACTTGGTGAACATGGTAAACATTAGGCTACACCTGGTTGGTTAGCATCACCATGTTAGCATCGTAATTGTGACCATGTTAGTGTGCCAACATTAGCATCTAGCTCAAAGCATAACGACTAAACACAGCCTCACAGAGCAGCTAGCTTGGCTTGTTAAAGGTCTAGTTGAGTTTAGGATTTGGCGCCAATCTTGGTGCGGTTGTATAGTGCAACCAACTTTCACTTCTCCCGTGTGCCAAGCGTGTAGAGGAATTAGGGTGGCAGACGGGAAAATGCAAATTTCCCTTTCTAGAGCCTTCTATTTGGTTTGTCCATTCTGGGCTGTTGTAGAAACATGGCGGCCGGCTCCATGAAGGGGACCCACTCCGTATGTAAATATAAACGGCTCATTCTAAAGTAACACAAAGACAACTATTCTTATTTTCAGGTGATTATAGTCGAAAGAAAACATATTATATTCCATTTCTATCAATACCTCCCCAGAAATGTTACACACTGTTCCTTTAGGTGAAAGATATTTGTCAATATTTTTTTCACTATTGTTGCTGTCGTCACCTCAAGAACGTTTCGATTTTGCATTAAGTTCGGACACTCATTATAATCACCAGTGTATTCAGATAAGTAAACCTAGACTATAGTGTGAGTTGCTGTGCCTCAGGGAGACCCAAGGGAATATATAGGTGTCCAAATAAGATGTTTTCCCACTTACCAATGCTGTCAGTCTGCATGTAACACTTGCCAGACATGCAGTACCTCCAAAGGCCCTGATGGGCAAAGCTGCCAGACAGACGGTACTGCATCCAGTAGTCTGTGGCTGTGGAGACCACCAACAGGATGTTCCCCACGATGGCACAAAATAGGCCCCCTCCCATGAAGCTGTGCATCATGAGTTACACTATGACAGTGGTTAAGGCTCACGCACTGTGCAAAAAGAGAAGAAGATGGGAGTCAATACAGTCATTTTATAAAACAAGGATTGTAGCTTTGGTTTTAATGTTTAGTAAGTAGGAAATCGATTAAGGAGACAGGAATGGCCGGAAGGATTGATTTACCCTCCAGGACTAGACTCAAAGATACATGAGGATGTCAGAGCCATGTGTATTATAGAAGTATATATATATGCATATCAGCTTGTCTATACGCAGTTAGCTGTAACAACAAAGCACAGAACTGATCATGAGAGCTGCTGAGCAGAGTAATCATACCAACCACAATACAATCAGCTCATAGCAACATGTGCTCTCTCTTTCTCTTTGTTTGAACATGTTTTTTTATACTGCAGTTAGACAAGACAAGTATGTTCATTTCCTGGTCCAACCATATAAAACCAGAAATCTGAAAATATCCATATGAACACCAGTCAACCCACACATAACTCACTATTCTTTGGAAGATGTGACGGTTGATACAAATTAATTAAATATTGAAGAGGGTTTTAAAACGAGGACAATGACAGTAGCATAATCAAAAATCAATGGGGTATTTTTGGGGTGAATTAGTCCAACACCTCATAGAACCCGATATAAACAAGTTAAACCCCGGTCCCCTGCATGTATCTAGCTGCACTGACTGTAAATAGCCATAATCTAAACACAGTGATATGACCCTAGCCAAAGAAATCAGCATTTCACAGTAAGGAATGTCAAACATCTGTGTCAGTGGAGGGTCTGAACACCATTTATCACATATGACAGGAGCCAGAAAAATCTCAAATCTCAAGTTCGGCACATGATCCTGTGAAATGCATCATGAAGTAAGTAAAAAGAATCCTATAGGGATAATGTTGTAATACTTCAGATTGTGAACAAAACAACAAATCTAACTGACAAAATCACATGGTGAAGGTCCTCATTAGTTAGCATGCCATGATACGCATTCTACTTTATTTTATTTATTCCACGTTCTTGGCATCCAAGTGGCTTCAGCAATTAACAGAAGAACTCGGCATCATCTTACCTGAATTCCTCAGGATAAATCAACCCTCTTAAGTATCAGCCTTTCCTCAGGGAAAGAGTGAGAGAGAGAGTGCAAGCCAGGAGTGAGTGAAACGTCAAAGAGGAAGCCCTAGGCTGAATTCCAAAACGTTATCCCCTCCACTTTTCTGTTGATGGAGGCAAAATCCTTTAAAACAATCAGCACAGAACAAATGCACTTGAGCTGCTGGGCCAAAGGCCACGTGACTCTTTCACACTGAACTACATGGGAGTATTTGTTTGGGGGTCGGGGGAGAGGAGAGGGGAGGGGTGATGGTGTTGGATGGAGATGGGGGAGGGTCTGGGATAGGAGGCCGCTGCGCCGCAGTCCGCGTCTGTTGTTCTATTAGGCGTTCTGGAACTGTGGATGTGCAAAGGCTTGCAGTACTGCTTTGGTCAATGGAACATGCTGAAGTGCACACTTTCTTTGGTGGCTGGGGTGGGGTCATGGACACACACACACACACACAGACACACACACATGCTTAGAATAGACGCATGACCAAAGAGCTGCTTAGTGCTTAGCACTCTGAATGTGTAATGACGTTGTAGAAACACTGATAGTAAAAAAAAGCTGCCCAATACTGCGTAATACACATATACTTAAAAATGTATCACCTATAGTATTTACAATATTAGTATTAACACTTCAAACTATTTGGCACACATCAACATCATTTACACGGCTTGCACACTTTGTCAAAACAGTCCCAGCTGCCACAATAGGTGGGTTATCGAAGGTTATTTAAGTGATACGAGCACGGCTAATTACATGTCAGATAATCAGTGTTAATATTCAGAGAACTGTGCCCTGAGGGACACCTCAGCAGCGATTCCATCTTTTGTAATTAACTGCCTAATTAGTCTACATAAGGGATTTTTGTAAGTCATGTAATCTATTTGACAATGAGATAAAAATGTGCAACCTGCCTGCAACATAAATATTGTCAAAGATTAAAAAAAAGGATAATAAGCATGTCATTTACCACAGTGTTCTTTGATAATAGACAAAGGGTTTTACGACACAGCTGAGCTCAAATGTGGTGAATGTGATGGGGTCTCTCTTAAAGTGGTGTAAGGTGGTTACTAGTTAACTTATAACTCATCCTCCTGCAGTGTTGTACCTTGTAAAATGTACGGTAGGCATTTGGAAAAGAGCATCACTCAGTTTAGAGCATTCATGACTGATTAGGATTTGGGACCATAATGCATTTAGACATTCAGCTCCTTTTTTTCTCATGATTTATTTAGGTGTAATGGGATTTTGGACACAGGTTTGTCCATCTAATCTCCAATACAAAGCTACCAAAAGATTGAACCTGACCTACGTTACAGAACAGCTGAATAGAAAGAGCTACAGTCCTTGTCTAAGTTAAAACACCTATGCATGTGGAATCATTGTGTGAATTACAATCATTTGGATCTGTATTTGAATGTGGAAACAGGCGATGAGCGCTACATATAATCTTATAAACTCACGTAGGGAGTTCTTACACTCTGCACTGCTGGCCCTGCCCAGGGCGTTGACTGATGTGCAGTGTAAAAATGTTTTCAATGAGTTCTCAGATAGTGAATACGATGATGTGTGCACTTTGGTTCAGAGCTGTGAAATATCCACCCCTCATGTTCCACAGGAAGTTGGAGGTGTACCATCAGTGGCGCATGCTAACTAATTAATTCATTAATTCATTAATTAAACTGACCCGCTGTCTTGTCCAGAGAGATGTAAAGATGGAGCAGAAAATAAAAAAGGAAACAAATGACATGATGTGATTGCGGGACATAACAACAGTGTAACTGTGGTGAATGATCTTGCATCCAAGCCCAACATTTCTGGCTTGACATCTGCAATGTCACACTTTCCTCAATTAGCACCAGCGGCTTAAATACAGACAAAGCAGACCAGTGCAGCTGCACTGGGGCCAGTGGGTCGGGGGTGGGGGCCTGTAGAGAGAACGAGCCCTCAAACAATGTGTTGAGAAGAGAATGGGCCCTTGTGATTGATTCCAATTGGCAGACAGTTACACAGTGCATAAACTTTAAAAATTGAAGGAAAAAAACGATATTCTTTGTCATATACACAGATGTGACGATGATTTCTGGGTAATATGTAAGTTGATGTTGTCCAATGGCCAAAGTCTCCATTTGATCATGTGACGAGGCGATACAATATGTGTTCGCTAATCCTGCTAGCGTTCTCTTTGACCTCTCTACTTTCCTAATACAATGGCTAACTATTTCAACTATAAAATCAAACACATTGTTGATAAAAATCTAAATATGCCTTTATGGCGTGTGTGCCACTGATTCGCATGAGCGCGTCCTCACTTCATCAATTGATTAAATCTGCATTTTTTTGCATCACAATTTTAAATATAATTTTTTTTACTGCAATATTTACAAATGATGCAAACAAATCTTTAAAAGCATCAGGAAACATTAATAACTTAACATTCAGTTCTTGTCAGTTCGGTTTAATTCCTGTATTATTAAGTTATCAGTCACTTTAGGAGATATAGCAGGTTTTTCCAGTCCTGTGTTTTTAGTTTTTGATAGTTTTTGCATCTTTGCATTGGATTGAGCCTCCACCACAGCGTGGCTATTAACTCCTTTTCATTTAATTATAGTGATAAGCTAATATTAGTATGAGTTGTGTCACAACCCGGCCCCAAGGCTGTAACAAAAGACAAGACAACTGGAAAAAGTAATAAATATACATTTATTTAAGAACAAATAACTAAACTAGACAAATAAGCAGCCGTATCATCCAAACAAGAGTCAGAGAGGAGAGGGGCCGATCCTTGTTCAGCTGTGGATTTATAGAGCCGTCACCACATCAGGCTCAGGTGTGGCTCATTAGCTGCTGATCAACATCCTGAGAGACAGCAACCAGGACACACACCCCTAGTGGGAGGGAGGGGTCGTCACAGTTGGTTCGAATAAACAAACAGATATCAGAGATGCAGGCAAACAAAGACAGTGACTGCAACACATTATATATTCATAATAAGTGTTTTTAATTTCCATTGTACGAACGGCTGTTGAAAATCTTTATGTGATGGGATGTATTTAGCACTGCACAATAGCACCATCTGCTGCACAAACACATAAAAAAACATCAGATCACCACAATGGAAACATCTGAGGTATTTGACTGTGTTTCCTCACAACAGACGATGCATCAGGGTAATATATGCACTGTAACTCTGACTCCTGGGTGCACACTGTTCTCCTCAGTGAGCGACCTGACCTTAAAGCCTGCCACCTTACCGTGACCCTCCTCCTCCGCTTAGGCAACCAACAGCAACGTTGAGAGGAGGCGTCACTCATCTTCTTCCTCCAGTGTGTCGTCCACCACTACTTCAACTTTGTGCCTCTCAGAGGAGAGGGGGGGCGGGGGGGGGAGGAGGTGTGGGGCAGGAGCATCTGACCTCATCGGTTAACCTGACAGCTCCTCCCTCTGTGGGCTGCTGGTTCAGCCGCTGTTCCTGTAAAAAAGGCAAATGCACAAGATAAAAGCCAAAATGATTTCAAGCACTTCTTTAAAAATAGACTTTTCTTCTATGCACTTGTATTGCTTTACTTTGCAAGCTGATAGCTACCTACTATCCCCTTCAGAAAGAAGATGTAAATCAGGGTTCATCAGTTCTTTGCATTGTGCGGTGCTAAAGTCAAGGGCCAGTTAATACAGGAACTCGGCTTTACCTCTAAATGCTTCTTAGCTTTGGACTGTGCTTGTGTAAAGTAGCAGCATGAAGTAGCTTGGAATACAGAAACTAGAGAACGATGGGTGATCCAGCTAGATCCTGTCATGTCAGGTACTAGGCTCTGCAGAGTAACCCTCCACTTATCACCAACCAACACCTCACTGAAAAACTGACAGGAAACTGATCAAAACACAAGCAAATGAAAGGGAATGATGATGGTGAGACGCACTGTGCGCGGCTTATGAGCACAATATGTCACTGGAGGAAATCACTGGAGCAGATCCGACATCCTTACAAACGCTTTATCTCGTTATCCACCCACTCAACGTCAGGCCTGAATCCACATACAGTAGCACAACAGTGTCACATTGTGTGTTGAACACAGCAAAGCTTGTAATAAACTTTACAGAGAAACTATTTTGCCAGGAGGGGAAAACCTTGAGTGACTCATCTGTTCCATAAGGGAATCATAAACATAATGAACTTCTCCCATAATGTATTTGAAGTGTAAACACCTTTTCCATATTCCTCAGTTGTATTCGTAATTTGAGACACAAAAACAAGATTACCTTGGCTGTGTGTATTACTGAAGGCTCTTTACTGTCATGGATTGAATTAAAGATTAATCTCATTACCTTAACTCAACTTATGGAAACAAAGAATCTATATACTCTAATATATATAGTGCTTTATATGGTCCTAATCTTATAACATGAATTGATGTCTTTTGTTTAAACATTTAATGCATTCTGCAGATATTTTCTTATTGATCAAAGAATGAAGAGTAAACTGCCTCGGTAGCCAAATGGATAGAGTGTAGACCTTTGTTACATACCACACTGTCATCCGTCTAATAAAGCCACAAAAAAATTCTCTTTTTTTTTTTTTTTTTTTTTTTTAAAAAAAGGGTTGATTGCGCGTGTCCGTCCTTCACAGATCTCGAGAGCCATTCGTCTGATCCGATGCAGTGTAGAATGTGGTGCAATGTGACCCCCAGGGGGCACCTCTGGGGGCCAATCGGCCAAATCCAGATGGGCACGCGCTCCGAACAGGCACCGCACTAGTAAACCTAAAGCAGAATATACACTACATTGATCATAATGCAGAACATAAGGATTTTTTTTGTGTATGTGAGAATTATGTTCCAATTGTATACTGAGGGACCAAGTGGAACAGCATAGTCACAGATGTGATATACAACTTGTAAAGTTACAGTAAATAAGATGGAAACTGTTATGCTCATTTGTTTTTATTTAGATAAAAAAAAATAAAAAAAAAACACTTTACAGGCATGGCTTGTATTTGTATTTATTATGAATAAATAAAGTTACAAAATGATAGAAATTTAAGGTGCAGATTATAAAGGAAAGTGATACAAATATCCATCTCTACTGAAACATTTATGACAATCCTCATTTCGGTTAAAATAATAATACAAATACAGAAGACTCGCATATTGAAATAAAACGCATAAAAATATAGCATGCTATACAAAGTTAATATATACATCACAGCAAATGTTTGGAGTTCAGACAGTTGTAGCAGTTCTGACAGGCGGTGGAGGGACAAAAGCTGGAAGAGCCACTGATCTTTCAGAGGGAGTCTGAAAAAGAAAAGCCAAATAAGATATTATAAATCCGCAAAAGAAACAATGTTCCACTTAGATGCGTTTTATGAAAGAGGACCTGCAGTAATCCGTTGTAATCAGGTGGAGACTTCAGCCCTCCTGTCAGCAGGTTATGAGGAGTAGTTTCCGTTGGGGTTGTTATTGCCTGCGAGCGACAAGAAAGAAGCTGAAACAACCAGCGAAACGCAGAGTTCATCGTGCAACATGTTCATGAATGAAAACACTATCTGATGCATGATATGCAGAGTATGGTATATATTTTATACTCCTCTAGCTCCTCCTAAACTGTAACTATCAAATAATGTGTTGTGTGACGTGATTCTAACCTTCTCAACTGCTCTGGATTTTGGATATCTTGCCTGCCGACCTGCAACACAGAAAAAAAGTCAAAACACTTTCATCACAGAATGTTAAGAAAACATGTCACCGTGTTTGAAGACTTGATTCAGATGTTTTTGCTAAGCAGCCACCTACTTTTGTTCTTGTTAAAGTAGACACAGAAGTAGATGAAGCCACCCAGTAGGACTAGGAAGAGAAGGCCGCAGGGGATTCCAGCTGCAAGGCCGGCGATGGCAGATCCACTCAGCCCTTCACCTAGTGTGACCAGGACAAACGGTGAGCAGCGATTTTACTTCCGTAGCACCAGGTGTGACAATGTGATAAGAAATGCAACGCTTTAGACACACACACACACACACACACAATCTAAGAATTTGCCATACCTGGACCGATTTTCTGGACCTCAGACGGCTGTCCTTCAGTCATGCGAGCTTTGGGGATGACCCGAAAACTGTACCTCAACTTGGGATCGAGGTTAAAGATGTCGGCACTCCTGGCGGCGCCAGGTTTCTGCTGGATGGTGTGAAATCTGTTTGAGCTGCCTCTGGTTTGGGTACCATTACAATTCCTGCTCAGGCTGTGCGGTCCTCTCATTTGGATGTCAAACCCTTTGCAAAAGCACATGCAGTTCTGTTTTGTATGATACTAAAGCATCAAAGTTGATCAATCGCAAAAGCATATAGTGTTACCACATGGCAGGATTTCACTTACACGTCTAACAGGCCTGTTTGATTAGGAACATCTTATATTATGGACATAGAGAATAAGACATAACACTACTTTTGTCCTTAACATATAGTATATTTTTTTTCCAAAACACAGCGCTGCTCAGCTAGAGGATTAGCACATAGCACAATATTTACACCCCTATCCTCTATGTGGAGTTTCTGTTTTCAACACTGGAGAGTTCTGCTGACCTGTCCAAATTGAAAACAAGAAGGTTGGGTTTGTGTGTGATGTTTAAAGATCTCTCCTCTTAGAGTTAATCACTGCTTTACCTGTAACGATGGAGGTGGGCGGGACCTCCCAGGTCAATGTGATGATGGTTCCATTGTGATTGGCGAACAAGCTGGAATCTGAGATCGACGGTCCTGGAAAGAGAGGGATTGTGAGCTGGAGGGAGCTCAAGAGACGGATACCAGGACTGGAGAGCTTTGTTTAAAAGGGAAAGAGCAGTCTCAGGTTTTACTTAGCTCTCTATATAAAAGGCCCGTTGTTTCCTTTTACTCTGGTAATGCTAGAAGTCAAAATTAGAAGCTGAAGGCAACAGAATCCTTAAAGTATTTAAAAATGACACATATAATCACTGTACTAGTCTGTAACCATCACAATAGGCTTTGTATTAGACATGACAAGTATTATATAATATCCAAAGTCAGTGTAGTAAAGGTGGGGTTGCAGCAAACAGATATTTCCATTCTCTATTAATCAGCTGATCTTTCTGATTCAAAGTTTGGTCTTCAAAATGTCAACAAGTAGTGAAGAATGCCCATCTCAGTTATAACGTGTATAAAATACCATCATATGCTACAAAGAGAGAGGGATGCCTTACAAATGAGAAATTTAAACAAGGGAATTTTTTGGTTATTTTTAATTTAAAAAAATATTTTTTATTATCAGAATAGTTGATTAATTTTCTGTCAATCTACAAACAGATTAACTTTTTTATTTCAGCCCTTTTTTGTAGAATAGCTCTTCAGAGTGTCAAATTACTGATTGATTCATTCATTCATAAGCAGCATTTCAATATTTCAGCTGGTTCATGTGGAGCTAAATGTCTGTCGTTTATATACCGTTGAGTAGTTTAACCTAGTTAATGTCTCACCGTAGGTCATCTTAAATATTTTACACATGAAATGTAGTAGATGCGTAAAAGTACTGCAAAACTGTATTCAACAACAATTAATACTTGGTACTTGAGTATTTGGTTATTTTCCACCCCTAATAATGTTACAACCAACAAACCAAGAACAGCAATACTGTACCTCTCAACTGAATTTTCCTTCTCTGGCTGCCAAGTGAGTTGCGACAGATACAAGTGTAGTTCTGCAGGAGAAAGTTGCTGACATTGTAGTCCCGTATCTCGAGCTGTGTGGTGTCCCTGCTGATCTGGTACGGTGTCGTGCTGGCGACAGCCTCGCTGCCGTTGTACCATGACACCACGGCCTGAGGCGAGGCCTCACTGACGCAGTGGATGGTCACCACTATTTTGCCATCGGAGTCAACTGTGGTTCTCACAGCTGGCAGAAACATCCTTGGACTACCTGAGGAAGATAAGGTTCTTGTTGGGGGCCGGCTACTAAAGTCACTGATGCGTGCATCAGATTGTTGGCTTGATAATCTGTGAGAAATCTCAAACTTACCTGCAGTAATACTGCAGTTATTGAGTTCGACAGGATGGTCCGCCATGCACGTGACAGTTTTCCCGTCGAGGTTATGCGAGGCGGTGATGGTCAGGCTGAGGTTCCCTGCTCCACTGCTGGTGTTGCTCAGTGCTGGGAAAGAAAGCTGGGCCTGTGGAGATCCCCAAGACCACCGACAGAGGTACTGCAGGTCGACGTTATTCACCGACTGCACAGAGCACGTCGGGTCGCCCGACGGCCTCTCTGTCCAAAGAGAAAATTAATCAGATATTAATAAACTGAACCAAGCATTCATTCATGTTTTGGTCTGTGGTTCCTAATTTTAGTATGTTAATACAAAAAGGTCTTTAAACAGTAGGTGTACATATGGTAGAAGGCTGTAATCCCATAGCTCTATACTGAATATAAAACATTACCGCAAACTACATGTAACAATGTGTAAATTCAAAACGGAATTTTGTCTTTTCTGAAGTAACCAAATCATAATATTCTTTGAAACCTGCAGGAACAAATTACTAGCAAAACACCAAATCCCATCACATGCACACCAAAGAGGTAAAACTCACCATAAACGTTTACAATGATGCTCTTTTGACTCTTTTCTCTCGTCTCCCCATTGAGCAGCGTGCAGGTATAAACACCTCCTTGACTGGTCTGTACATTTGTTAGATTTAAGACTCCTTCGGGTAAATCAGAAAGGGTCTGACTGCCAAAGACCCACTCGGCAGTCGGCGGTGGGAACCCATCAGCCTGCCAGGAGATGGTCAGAGAGTCCCCTTTTACATAGAAAGGTCGAGCTGGACGTGCCTCAAGTATGGGCTCGTCTGGTCCGTCTACAAAACACACCACAAAGGATGTAGAGGAGAGTTAGAAGAAGAGGGGTCACAAACAGACGGAGGTGTAGAAAGACATCTACTAATTAATCTTACACAGCACGGTGACGTTTGTGTCAGTTGTCAGACTGCTGAAGGGGTTCGTCAGTAACACCGTGTACTGTCCTGTGTCGCTTCGGTTTAGACTGAGGATCACAAGGCTCCCTTCCTCCACCAGGTAGCGCGAGTTGGCTTTTATCTCCATGCCACTGAAGAACCACGTCTGACGCTCGACCACTCCTTGCGGCACGCTGTACTGCAGGGTGAACCGGTCACTTCCCTCCTGGGCAGAACCAGACTGTGCCTTCAGGATCACATCCTGGATCATATCTGTGGATGAAATGGTGAAGGGATGAAACAGGTGGATCTTGCATGATTTTTCAGGGCAGTCCACCTTCAACTGAGGAAATTGGGGAGCTTTTGTGAACACAGCCAGCGGCTTTATAAACAATTCTCTCCTAGTTTCATCCAGCCCAGAGACATTCAGACAAACATCGTTCAAACTCACAACTCTACAGGAGATCTACTGAATCTCCTGAAGATCCAAATGTTGCCAAATCCAGCAACTTTTCCTATATGTATGTAGGCCTATCAAATGTTTTAAAACCCCATTACAAAATCAGACTCACCAAATACTTTCAGAGTGAAAGTGGTGGAGGATGTTCTCAGTCCAGACTTGGTCATTTCAATGGTGTAGTTACTGGTATATTCAAGCGGCACGTTTACAAAGCTAAGGGATCCATTCGTCTCGATCCGCAGCACCTTCTCTCTGTTGTCGGCTATGTCAGGGGCAGCGCGGGAGTTAATGGCCCACGTGACTACAGGTAAACCTGCCATGGACCAGGTAACCGCCGGGTCAGTGGCACCGCTGAAGGACACAGCCAGAGTCACATTGCGGCCAGCTAAAGCGTTCACCAGCGTAGGACCAGCAGGGGAAACCACCAGTTGACAGTATGCACCTGTCAGAGAGATAAGCCATCCGTTTACAGAGGAAATATTCATCTCTCAGCGCTCTAAATCCTTGTTACAGTTCAATACATGATGGTGGGAAGTGGACATGCAAGGCATGTACTGTGTGTCCGTTATACAAGCACAAATACATAGAATTACTGGTTCAACGTGAACTAGAAAGAAAAATGAACAATATTAGCAACAGGAACATAATTTAAAGCCTTTTCTTACTTTGTTACAGGCTTTTCTCTGTAAATTGTCAAGGAACAAACCAAGCAGAGCAAGTATTTACTTCACATCTTACCTTGAAAGGTGAAGCGGAGTAAAATGGCCAGAACTGCGTTTAATCTCCCAAATTCATCCGGCCAGGTCATTTTTGTTAAAACAGGACCGACAGCAGAGTTGCTCACCAATTGACCCGAGATAACTTATTGTTTTAGCTGATTATGAAGCTAAAATCCAAGCACAAAAAAAAACCCAAGCGATAAAATGTCTTTGGTGTCTTGGACAGAAGTGACTGGATCCGCCTGTGTGTCCTCTTGTCAGCAGGGCGCGTGAGTGGCTCACCTGTGCCGAGTCAAAGCCTTGATTGTGCATGCGAGGCCACGCCCCTTATCTAATTTCACATAACAGTGCCGATTTTATATTTGTTTCAACTCCAATATTATTTAATTTTAATGCGTGTCCGTTAGCCTACATAAGGCACATGTTGATTTAAATTATATATTCAAGTATCTATTATATAATGCGGTCTATGCGCCGGGATCCACATCGCTGGTACCCTTACCTTTGACTAACAGTAAACAAGCCCTTAACCTGCGAATGTTCTTTTACACTCACGTGCAAGGTCATTAGTTACAACCGGATTACTGCATTATAATATTGAATATAAATTCAAAATGATCATACATGTTGAATCAACACTGCTACAAAACTGAACATTCCAACCTTCATGAAATTAGGAGTTACTGCAGGATTTTTGTATTAGACTCGATTAGGTTCAGCTAGGTGAACCCAATAAAGCAGATATTTATAAGCATTGCTGCTTTATTCAACATAACATGGCGCAGAAATATGTTACTGGCCAAAGGTGATACAGCGTGTTAACCGGTAAGAACACAGCTTCAGACATAATACTATAAAACCACCAGTGTGAAACACTTGATCCGATAAATCCCCCGGTCTCACCACCACTCTTGACGAATATCCACCACAATATGTTGCCTATTAAGAGTAGTTAACAATGTCAAGTTCAAACCAAAGGAACATTCTGAGGCGTTTTGAGATATGAAAAAGACTGGCTGCTTTATTGTCATGGTAATGTTCTGTACAATCAACAGAGAATTGAGGCGCTTACGGTAAAAGTTTGATCATCTTCCCTCGCTCATACTGAGAGACCCCGTCTGAAACCCGGTTACAATTACACAAACTATACAATCACCAGCGGACATGACACTTATCATCTCAACATGTTCGGGTCTTTATCTACATACATCATTTACAAAAACTGCACTGCTTAACATGTGAGACTACAGATGCACAAGATTAAACAGCAGAGTCTTGTAACGGTTGGTGAAATGCATCGTCCTGGTATTGTACAGTGTAAAACAAACAGCAGCATGAATGATAGTGATAGAAGTCTGGGTTTCAATTGTTGCATAAAGACTGCTTGTCTGAAGTCAGATTAATAGCCTATGATACAGATGAATGCAAGTTAAAATGCACATAAAAGACAAGCTGATCCTTTTGGGCTCGTCTGCTACAGGACAGTGTTTCTCAGTACCTCCCTGCATATCCTCAGGAGTCGCAGTCTCAAAAACAGAGGGATTAGACCGAAACATAAGCTAGTCCTCCGGGTGCGCTTGCGCAACACAGTCCAGTTATTCATTAGAGAGTCCTGCAAGGAGAGAAGAGAATGTAGATATGTAATCCAAGACAAGAGTTGCAATTACATTCTTTAATTAGCTTTGTTTCCGTCACCACGAGATACTCAGAGATGGTGAATCTAAAGGATGTAACATTAATATAACAAACAGATGAGTCCTCACAAGTGGTAACCTCGCTGCACGTATACGCAAGATGAAAATTGAAAAAGATTCATCAATAATGCATTTCTTCGGTATACAATGTTTTTCTTACCAGTTGTTCAGCAATGATGTACTTTACTGCCCACTTTCCTAGAAAACCAATATAAAGTAAAACTTGGCCCTTTGCCCACCCAAAAACATATACTTTGAAGGAGCAATATATCCGACATTCTGAGCAATAATATAGCAGCAAACAACTATTGGCTGGCTAATGGCCGTCGCGCTGCACTGCGCACTAACCGGGCTGGGCATTCACAGGAGAGCGGTGATCGTATGGCAGTTACCGCTTATATCGTCGCGGAAGCCCGGTCGCTCCGGTTGAGTGTGACCTAACCTTCGTTAACACGGTTAGCTCCGTCAGCACTGTTGACATTGTTCCGACTGTTAGCTGCTATTTCGACTCAGCCACCTGTTTTCTTGTGAAGTCAGCGGTGACAGACGCGCGCAGGCAATCCTGGCCCAGACTTTCAATTTCAACATTGAATTTAGGAAAGAAGCAATACCTTTATACGTTTAAAAAAATGCCGATTAGGGAAAATAATTTGATAGACCAGAATAGGATAATTAAGATGTAAACACTCACCCTTCTGCCAAGTCCTGTGCTCCCCTGCTCATACTCCTGAAGCCTCTATAGCGTCCCTTGCTCCCTCAGTTTGCCCACCAGGTCCTCAACCGTCTCCACCTTCACTCCTGCCAGCCTCTGTGGGGGCTCATCCACTCTCACCACCTCCAACCGGGATGTCATGTCCAGCCCCAAGTCTGCAGGATTCACTTTAGCGATCTTCTTCTTCTTGGCTTTCTGAAAGTAAGAAAACACAAGAGAAGGCTAAAGTACAGACTCTGTTCTACTTGTTTTAAAACACGCTCCGTCAATCCAACATGTATTAAAAGAGATTGCTGTATGGAATAAACATTTTGTATAGATTTACATAACTGGGCTTTCTGAATACAGCATTTCATTTTCCCCTGCTACCTACCATGATATTAGGCAGGGTGGCATATCTCGGGGTGTTGAGTCGAAGGTCTGCGGTGAGCACTGCTGGTGTGTTGATCCTAATAGTTTCCAGGCCACCATCAATTTCTCTCACCACTTTCACCTTGTCTCCTTCCAATGACACCTCTGATGCGAAGGTACCCTGCGATATTAACATATGGTACAAAGTCATAAAATGTAATCCACAAACAAAACATGGCTAACTTTGCAATGGCAGCCAAAAATGATGTGAGGTTACTTGAGTTCATGACACAATGAATGTGCTGCTTCCGATTGGTTCGACAGTAACTACACTTTAATTTAATGGTTACAGATGTAAACAACACATTTCAAAACATTGGAACTTTGAAGTTAGCTGGTTAACGTGTCGGGAGTTACATTATAGTCAGTGCCCCACACTGTCTCTAGACAGTGAGATTATGTGTCAACAAAAGTGCTCCACCTACTGGTCAGCTAGTGGAACTTCACCTCAACTGTCTGAGCTGTGTTTGACCTGCTCTGCTGATCACTGAGCTCTGACTGACTCAAACTAGTCTCAGCTGACCTTGATAAACCAGCACAGAGGCTCAGCCTGATATCAGCACTGTTATGTCAACGTCACATATCTGACACTTGTTAAGACAAAGTGGAAAAATAGAAACCGGGTAATCCAATTTACAGTAATCACGTAGGAGTTGGGCCATTTTCAGATCATAACATAATTTGAGACAGGTCGGCAAACTCCTTTTAAGAATAAATAGTCTCACCTGAGGCCAGTCCAGTAAGGCTGCGGTCATCTGGCCGGTCTGATTGCAGTCATCATCGATGGCCTACGGAAGCAACACAAGTCATTGGTTACAAGTTGAAGTTTAAGGTTCTTTATGATCATATGCTCAACAATTACAGTAAAGCAACTGTTGGCAATGTAAACATTGGATATCAGGCTTCCTCCAACAATGCAACAATGCTCATTACATGTTTTTTTAAATCTCAACAAAATGAGAATCGAAGACATAAATAGTGCAAGTTTAAATATAGGGACAATATATAAACATGAATAAAATATAAAATAAAGTAATGTGAATTTATGGCAAGAAGTATTGAAAATAAATAAGCTGAATGTAAACATGAATGTAGTGAACGTATGTGCATATGAAAAGTAATACATATTTCGATTAGTCAACTATTTGTCGTTTTAAGCTAAGTCGACTGATTTATTTCCAAGACACTTTTCAGAACATCTCTGGTAAACAAAGTGGTGCTTGTGAGGGATGTTTTGTGTTTTACAGATCTGTCGATTAAATCAAGTAATCAATTAGTTGACAAAAATTGTGTCTGTTGACTAAGAATTTGTTGTTGTTGAGGAGAACCCAAAAGTGACATTCATTTCAGACAGCAGGAAGTGCGATCTGATTTAAAAGTGAAATGAATCCCGATTTCAACCTGTTTGCCGAGGATGATGAGTTGAGCATCCTCCTTCTTGGCCAAAGCAGCCATGATCTTGGAGACTTGCAGGGGTCCCATCGTTTCGTAGTCTTTCCCGGTCACTTCCACGTGAATGCCACGATCCGCTCCCATGGCAAGGGCGGTACGGATGGTCTCCTAAGGGAGGGAGGAATACTCATCAAAGGAACTTCTTTTGAGACTCAAGAAGAAGAACAGGGAGCTGCTGCTCCCCAACTTAAATTGTATTACCACAATATGGTAGGGACTCAAATGTATATGACATTTATCTCCATATTAATAAATATAATAACTACATTTTTAATACATGGCTGGTAAAACTTCTCTCATGTTGGCTTGCTTCTGAAGTTTGCCCTGATTAATTACAGTCTGAATAATTCAACATTCTGGACCTGAAAATCTATTTAAATGCCACAGGGTGTTGCAACTATTCTCCATTTATATACATTACAGTGTACATTCCAACAATTTATTTAAATAAAACAAATTGTAATGTATGTAAATATAGACTAAGCCTGCACTCTGGTTTGGTGATACGTACAAACAAATGACAATTATTATGAACTTATTTTTAAGTCATCTGCAACACAGGAAAATGACAAATTTAATAAGCAAAATGCTTTCTATCCAATTGCACTGGAATAGATTTTCAAGTAGAGATATATATAATTTCTATGTTCTATGTATTAATTTATTCTCACAAACAATACACATTGATCAACATCACTGTGAACATGCCAGTGTTACCCAAACGGCGCATTTTCAACTGTTCTCCCTAGGCCTGATGTTTGAGGTGGTCATTAAAAACTACAAATAAAATGCACAACATAAAATAAGAACAAAAGATAGCAAAACATGAAAAGCTGAACAGAATAAACAGAGAGTAGAGGAGTAAGGCAGCATCACGCAAAGTAGGACATGTAAAAAAAGAAGGCAATTCATAAATAACAATGATAAGCAGACAATCAGCACTTTATTACAGCATGATTCTGCTAAAAGGCCATTTTAGGTACAGTCTGGCCCAACCTCACCCACCTGCGCTTGCTGTGGGCCGCAGCTGACAGCCACAACCTCCTTAATAAACTTCTTCTCCTTCAGCTTGACCGCCTCCTCCACAGCGATCTCACAGAAGGGGTTCATCGAGTGCTTAACGCCATCCGTCACCACGCCGCTGTTGTCTGGCTTCACACGAATCTGAGGAGGAGGAAGACCAGAGGACAGAGTCACTACGGGGGCGGCAGATGACAAACAATCCAGGTAGCCTGGATTCTAAGGCCAACTACCAAACACACACACAGAGACAGAGAGACAGAGAGATCTATCCATCCATCCATCTATCCTTTTGGATATACTCTCATCTCTTGTTGTTATTGTTTTGCATTGCTTCACTATTGGAAAATGATAATGAAGAACTCCTGAGCATATTCAACATGTAATCTGGAAAAAAAGGGTCTGGATATTTAATTCTAAAACCTGTTGTATTGATGTGCTGTAGAAGAGCAAGAGCATTAGTGAGGTCTAGCGATAAGGTTTAGCTCAGCTCACATAACAATTCATGCCAAAGGCATCTGATGTGTTTGAGGCCAGGGCTCTGAGCCGGGCCGAATAAGTTCTTCCAAACCAAAGCGATAAAACAAAATGTATTTTAGGAACTGGCTTTTGAGCAGGAAGGCGCTGTCATGTTGGAACAGGAGAAGATGGTTTTCCCCAAACTGATGCCACAAAGTTGGAATGCATACGGTTTGTATATTGTTCGTCTATTGGCATTGCATGCTGGAGCTTTAAGATCTCCCTGAAACAAAAGTGAAGGATCGAGCCAAAACCCCCCGAAGAAACAGCCACAGAGGTAGGAACACAGGGCTATGTGGGCAGGGGTGGCCATACTTTTTTGGCCATATACCGTACCTGTATCACGTATATAAACATGATGATGAATATGAATAACATCATAAATAATTATATGTTTTAGAGGACTCGATCTGACATAGGCCTTACAGCATACATGACAAGGGCAAATTTAGACTCTCCCAAAACACACAAAATCTAAACAAAAGGTACTTTTGCTGACTCATATTATGATCATCTGCCTGATGCAGAAGAAAGTGTGTGTCCTGCTGAGAGCAGCTGGAGCAGGACTGTTCTTGCTGTTACATGAAACAGCTGCAAATATTGATTGTGGGTGTACATAGGAGACTGTAACCTCGCTAAAGAATATTGAAATCACATTAATTGTTTGACTGCACCGTGCACTGTTGTCGTACAGACTCATTTAAGATGGAGGAAAAGCTGAAAAATGTACATGTCCTCCATATAATCAGACAGACAGATATTAGCTAAGTTACATAACTTGAAAACATCAACTGTTATGGAAACTAGCAAGTCTCACATTGCAGCATTGCTAACAATAATCTAAATTATTCACCATACTGCATCCTGTTAGGTGACCATATCAGTTTAGCTGGTTTATCTATCAAATACGTGAACAGGTAGTTGTGCTCCTTAGCTCTTGATTCACAGCCAGCAGGCTAACGTTAGCTAGCAGAACCTAGAAAGTCAAGTGAGTGAGTACAGGACAAATGTACTTGAGAAGGTGAATACGCCCGTTGGAACAGTGAAAGGATAATTACCTTAACTGCGTAGTCAATGACACGCTTAACTCCAACGAGGACACGGCCAGACATTGTGGCTGAAACGTTTAACTACGCGGTACAGTAGACAGCTAACCAGACAGAAGTGTCACCACAGTGAACCTTCACCCAAGGAGGAGAGGTCGGACTTATTTTAGGGTGACTCCAGCTGAGGAAGCTGAGGAGACCGCCTCCCGGTCCAGCCAATGAGAGCAGACCACAGTGAACGCTCTCTATACTGATTGGCCAAGAAGCGCTATGAAGCGGTTGATAAATTCAATAAAAAGAATTTTAAAAAAGTCAGTCGGTGTCCTGGTTTTAGTGAGTTTATGACAACTAATACTTATTTAAGAGTTTCGGGAAAATGTGTTAAATCCATTTAATGCACACTGTCAATATTCTGATAGTTTAAATAGCTCAAACTATATGAATAACGACAAAATCACCTGTGAATAATGTGGTGCTCCTCATATCTGTGTCGTAAACAAGAGCCGAGGAAGAAACGTTCTGCTTTATGTGTGACAAAGTTCACGGCAAACGATAGAGTGAGTTAACATGATACATTGAAAGTTATACATAAGCGTGACTTGATAACAAATTTCTGATTTTAGGATTTTTAGAAAAGTGTCTTCTAATACCAAATTTCTGATTTTAGGATTTTCCGACAAGTGTTTTCTAATAGCAAAGTTGAGAAGAAAAAAAATGTCATAGTATACATTTTATTACTGGGCTATGTGGCAAATTATTAATTGCCCACATAGTTATTAAATATGAATTACCTCATTAATAACATACAATTTGACTTTGCCTAATGTATATGCTATCTTGCCTTTGTATGGTTTCTAGGAAAGTCATTCCACTTCTTCCACTATAATATAATTTCAAATTAGGGAAAGGGAGCAACATTAATGTCAAATTACAGCAATGTAATGACCCTCACTGACACATATAGGTCGGACCAAATATTATAAAGACGTCCATGACCAAGCGCCGCCACCACTTGGTTAGATTTAAGAAAAGATCGTTGTTTGTGTTAAAATAAGTACTGAAATACAAAAGTTGCATGAGAAATAAATCAACTTTGACATCTGGTTTCACACGGGGAACTGACAGTTTGTATTGGACTGTATTAGTTTTAACTAGGTGTACTAATAAACTGGTGTGGGTGAAGTGAATGTTTGTTGTTAACCTTGGTAAAGTAAAGTCAAAATCCCTTAGAAAAACCAAGTAACTTCAAAGTGATAGAAAAATTTAGGGTTTCTGCCATTGTAATGCAAAAAAAAAGATCCTGAATTGTAATGAGAAAAATTCTCAAAATAATAACTTAGGCCTAGTATTTCAAAATAATGAGAAACCTTCTCAAAATATTAACTTATTATCTAAAAATAATGAGAAACATTCTCAATATTTTAACTCAGGCCTACCAGGCCACTAATAATTTATTTTGAGCTTACAAGTCATTTCTAGATAAATAAGTCATTATCTATTAGATTGTATTATTTCAAAAATATTTACTCATTATTTTGAGATAATAATTCATTATTAAATAAGGTTCCTTATTATTTTTCTCATTCTTTTGGCAGAGATTACCAAATTGTGTCCATAAAGACTGGTACAATTAAACTGAAATGAGAATCAAAGTAACTAAACAAATATTAAAATGAGCTGAATGTAAGAAAATTGCAAGCACAGCCTTCATTCTCTATGGATCAATAATAATGTGTATGTGTCATAGCCTATAAACGTTTCATATGAATTTTGAATTCGGGGTCAGAGTAGTATGTATGGCAGCCTATTTCCGAAGCAATAAAAAAAATGCACCAACACTTTTGCTGCATCTACCTGTAACCATGACTCTGACCAGATGTTTCCAGTTGCTGTTCAATGAAGGTTGCCACCTCAGTTGTATTCTTTCTACACCAGAGCTACTTCTTGCTTGAAATCCTTTCAAGGGTGCGTTTGCTGAGTTCAATCCCATGTGAAACAGCAAGCAATTGAAGTATTTCATCTGTTGTAAAGCCACATTTAAAGTAGTCTTCAATGTACTCACAATCCATTTCTATGTCAAATGTATAGGGTAACTGCCAAAGAGCTGCTTCTGGTGTGTTTAAGTATCTCATAATTATGACTTTTTATCATTTTTTTTGTTTGTTGACACAAATGGGCTTCCATATATTTGTATCCTTTGAAGATACTTTTGTGACATTTGTGTTAACATTACTCTCAGGACACTAATTGCTGATTAAGTTATACTTTTTTCAATTTTATTCGACTGTTTTAGTCTTTCCCACTTTCTCTCATGTTTACCAACAGATAGTGATTCCCCTGGTACTGTTTCAGTATATTATTATAGGTTATAAACCGTTGTTTTGAACGTGTTAACCGTGTGGGAGGGAAAATCTTCTGGAGTCAGCGCGGGTCACCCAACGGCAGCAGCAGCAGCAGCAGCAGCAGCGGCGGCGGCGGCCTCCATTTTGACTCCGACACCGAGCCATACCTCACGTGTCCTGGGCTGTCTCTCTCTCACATGACCCGAGTGTTTGTTCCCGTGATCAGCACTTCCATCTCCGTCTGTGACACCGAATATCACTTTTTACTCTAACCCTGATGGATATGCTTGAACAGAGTCTGGACAGCGCAAGGTAACCGAGAGTCGGATAAAAAAATGGCTAACTGGGACAAGCTAGCTACAACATGCTATTTCGGATAGCTAGTTTAGGACGCTAGCTAAGGCCTAACCTAAAGAACTGTTGTCAAAACGAATTCAATCTAAAGACAGCAGTTGAATTAGAAAGAGAAGTGGGAGACTTTGCTAGCTGGATAGCTGACTAGTTGTGTCCCATAATACCCATGTACAGTTGTGGAAAACATGATCATGATTAGCTAATAACACAATAGCTAAATTAGCTTAACCTAGGTATTTTAACACAAACAACTGTGTTATAAGCCGAGTACAGCAACTTTAGCTGTGTTGTGTTTTACAATTTCGACTGGCGCCTTTCACACATTTGTTATCAGCTAAAGCAACGTTGAGGATCAGTAATCATATTTATCTTTATCCAAAATAATCACAGATACGTTACTGGTCGCGTTAAACTTGATTGTTATCTTGGTTTGCAGCCAAGAAAAGCAAGAAGAAGAGGTTGTCCAGACATCTGAAGGTAAGAATTTATCCACCAAGCTGTCAGTTACAACATCTGGAAACCTGCACAGCAGTGATGTGTATATATATTTTGTACAATAGCCCAAAGAAGATAACGGATGATAAACTGCTCTATCTGCTACATAAGGTGTGTGTCATAAAGTATAGCATGCATTGCCTATTCTGTTGATCATGCAGCTGTACGTATTATATTCGGCAACTCGGGGCTTGTTAGCCTTCTTTATTAGTTTTCCATCTCTTCTGTCCTCACATCTGACTTTTTCTGTCCTCCTTTCTGTCCTCAGACGGAACGGGAGAAGAGCAGACAGCTGTCACCATAGCCAGTGTTCAGCAGGCTGCAGCATTTGGTGACCACAACATACAATACCAGTTCCGAACTGAGGGTGGTCAGGTGAGTGACTAATGGATGGAGTTGTGGGACTGCTTGTTGTTTCTTATTGCCAGTGTCAGAAAAGACATCAAGTGCCCCAGTGCATTTAGTAGCAATGCCAGAGTGAAAAAAATACTCTGTAAACGTACTGTATGCAAAACTTTACCCAAGTAAAATTACAAATAATCAAAATATACTCATTATGCAGAATTGTATATGCTATATTGTTGTTTTATGTGGGTTTTTTCTGTGTCTACAAGTCCAGGGACAACAGATGCAAATCAGCTTTTAGCTAACTCTGGTGCAATTAGTTTTAATTGTGCGCTGTCCCTGCTAAAATAAACAATGAAATGAAATGTATTATACTGCTGTTCCATAATTAGTGTTGCATTAATGTGTAAGCATCACTGATGTTGCAGCAGGTAGAGATGGAGCTAATGTTTACTACTTTTTATACTACTGGGTAGCTTAAATTGTACATATTTTTTTGTTGATTTATATTTTGTATTAATAACCTAAATCTGCAAAGTGACTACTAACTAAAACTGTCAAATATATGTAGTGGAGTAAAAAGTACAATATCTGCCTCCAAACTGCAGTTTTAATGGCAGGTAATTGTCCAAGTTGAAGTGAAAAATAAAAGATGAATAAAAAAAATGTATAAAATCAATTCATCGCCCGCATCAATATTCAAGTAAGGTACCTCAAGTTGAGAGTTTAGGGTTCAGCACTCACAACAGAAAACAGATTTCAGAATCACTTTAGATGTGAGGAGGAATAAACATCAGCAGAGACATACTTAGCAACTGACAGCGCTTCACATTACGTATTGATGATTGGGGTTGAATGGATTTGGTTGCATGAATCGATGACTGTCTGTAAACACAACTTTACTCCACATGTACTGCATGCACGCTTTGTAATTCATGGTCTGTCATGCTGAGCGTTGATGCGAGCGCTGCCACCTCACAGGGAGATAAACATGGGTTCGTCTCACATAAGGATGTTATGTTATGTGTTTTCTTCCGGATGTTGTGGCTCCGTCCTCTATTCCAAACACAAGTCAGGAGGATAGCAGGCTCTAAATTGCCTGAAGGTATGAGTGTGTGGGGTTTCCTTTTCTAGTCTCATGATTGGCTGGTGACCAAGAGCGTCTCCTTGTCGTCCACTAATGGGGTATTCACTCCAGGGGTGGACAGTGATTGACAATGGGACGGTGGTGCAAAAAACATTTATTGGAAAAAGTAAATGCAGGATTTCCTAGTTGGTTTATCCTTATTGGGATGATTATTGGGAACATGATGATTATTGGGAACAAGATGATGATGACTGGAGGGAATTAAGTCAGGCATCCATGTAGCTCATTTGGCGTAAATCAGGCTGGCGTGAGCGATCATGTGATTGCAGCCTGGTGTGGGATTGGCATGGAAACGCTGTCACATGTCAGTCAGGAGGAGAGTCACATGATGGAGGGTTACAAATACGGATTTGTGGAACAAACAAGCTAATTTCTGTGAAAATTGAATCAGCCACATTCTGAAGCATAAGCAAATCGAGAGATATACAATATGCCCATGCTTCAGATTGTGCCTGAAGTGAGATCAATGCACTACTGGAATAAGCACTATAGTTTTAAATACTGAACTGAAGCAATATACATGCTAAACAAATCTACAAGTCAGATAAGGTTTTGATTTGGACACAGTACGCCTGTCATAGGGACTGTAGTTAACCACATGAATAATCAACCGGTTCCTCTGGTTTGTTCTCCTCGCATTGTCTATTGTTCCTCTCTCCACCTTGCAGGTGACGTACCGTGTTGTTCAGGTGACTGACCAGCAGCTTGAAGGGCGAGATGATGGGGGAGGAGCAGTGAGTGTCGTCTCTACAGCCGCCTTCGCTGGGGCTCCTCAGGCTGTGGCTCAGGTACCAAAGTCTCCCTACTCTTGTTATTGATCAAAGAGAACCCACCCGGGGATACGGACCGCTTTTAAAGACTCACTGCAGGCTTTTAGTCTTCAAGTAATGCGACAGCCTTTAAGGATAAGGCTGACAAAATCTCAGCTTTTATCAGTTCAACAGTCTTCCTGATTAAACATTAAAACCAACAATGAATTTATCCTGCCAGCAAGTATCGTCTCTGTAGACACGCCATAAAACTCAGTGTTGTCCAAACACCATTAAAAACACATGAATGAGACGTACCATTGTACAAAGCAGTATAAATAGTGAGGCATGTGTGTGAGCATGACGTGGGCCCGGCACAGGGCTACTCTTGGAGATTAAAAATGATGTTGCAAGGCACCATGGCAATGTTCAGAACATGTTTTTGGTTAAAAACATACAAGTATCCTTGCAAGAGCAGATCAAATTTGTTTTCATTTGCAATACTACGATGGCTTCACTGACCTTGCTGTTATCTCCGCTAACAAGATCCCTGCTCCGTCTTTTTTTTTTTTTTTTTTTTTCTTCCCAGCTGTCAAACTGCACTGTGTCTCGGGGGGTGGGGGGTCTAGACGGGGATGCCAATATTGAGTCTGACAGAGACTGAGGTGTGCGTTTTACCTGCTGTGACCGCTCCATTGCTACTTGCTGAAGCCTCCCCCTCTGTCTCCATCTTATCTGTCACAGGCTGTGATCCAAAACCCTTTCAGTAATGGAGGAAGCCCAGCGGGAGAGACGGTGGGAGGGGAGACGCGCTTCGCTTACTTCCCCGCAACCGCGGTGAGCGACGGGACGGTGTCTGTGCAGGCCGCCGCGGACCCCACACTCACACAGGCGGGGGGTGAGTCTGTTTTCACACTTAATTTGGGTTGAAGCTCACCACAGTGTCACTGAAAATAACGGCTAAATTAGCCCCAAAGCAAACAGCAGTGCACTGAGTTCCAAAATGAGAGAACAAGAAGTTCTGGAAGAACCAATATCCCCACAAAATGTAGGACCCCACAAAGTACTTTAGATTATAAATGATGTTTCCTTTTGCTGAATACTGTAACAATACGATATTATCAGAGGCCCAGATGAAGTTAGTTACGCTGATCATGTTTACTGTGTGCCCCGTGTCACATGTCCACCCACTCTGCTTCTCTTCCTCTTTACTGCCGTATGTCGTCTGGCTGTTTTAAGCGTCCTTGCGGTTTCATGGTGGTGATCCAGCAGAGGCTGGTGGACCGTCAATGAGGGTGGTCAGGGCTTAGTCGACCTGGAGAGCAGCATGTTATACACAACCAGCATCTGCTTGTTCTGACACACCGTCGCCTAAACAGTGTTTGAGAGGGCCGTGTAATTAATAACCCCGTGTTTCTGCTGGTGTCTGTGCGTTCTACCGCACTGTTGGCCCAGACTAGTCCTCTGCACCAGCATAAAAACCGAGACCCAAACAAGACCTGTACCTGCTTCTAGAGACCCAGGTGTAATCCAGTCTGATTTGATGTCGTATTTGAGTTATTCCTACAAGTCAAGGGCTGTAACTTACAATTATTTTCATTATCGATTAATTTGCAGATTATTTTCTTGATTTAATCGTCTGGTTCATCATACGTTGTACTTATTTAAGGCCATTTAGCAGATGACACCCCTCAATTATAACTTTTATGATGCACTCATTAGTGCCTGCAGCATAAAACCACAAAACCAGCTCTGCCTGATGATGCCACAGAAAGGGAAGAAGACCATGAGGTTCCCTTGCTGTGGGTAATGACTGGAGCCAGGGCCTTGTAGGAGGAAGTGGGCAGCTGTCTCTCTTTTCTGCGAGCCTGCACTGTAGTGGGTTAGGTAGTGCCATCTCCTATGAGGTGAGTGGTAGTGGAGGGTAGTTCATGGAGCTCTGTCAATGAACCACATCCTGGCAAGACTGGGTTCAGGGGTGGGAAGTGCTTGACCTTTTTACGGCATCAAAGTGTCCTGGTGCAGATTGGAATATCACTTTTCTACATCTTTACGTTTGTTGAACAGGTGTGTTGATAAAGTTTTGGCTTTTATTGCACTTTCATTAACCAGCGTAGCTGGAGGAGCTCAGACCCGACACAGAGAGCAGCGTGATAATGAATTACTCCAAAACGTAAAGAAGCACAGATAACGTTTTTCCAGTAACGTTTGAGCTTATCAAGCCACTCCGGGGGCGAATTGCATCGTTAAATCGACCCTCACACTCTTTATTTGTCGTGAGATGATTCATTGTAGCAACAGCAGTCGGCCTTTTAAGCTGCATTGCCCTTTTGTTTCTCTCCGCATTTGCTAACAGATGACTGCTCTGCCTTCCACAGGTCAGTTTTATGTGATGATGACCCCCCCTGATGTCATTCAGACGGGCGCACAACGAACCATCGCTCCTCGCACACAGCCTTACCCTGCGTGAGTATCGACTCTGTCTGTCGCTGTCTGGGAGAAGGAGACAGCATTGATATTGCAGTGTGAGACGCAGCTATGTCTGAAAACAAACTAACCGCTGGTCAGTTCTTGTAAAACACTGTTGTTACCTTCAATGGAAATGCCACTTGAAATAGGCCATTTGGTGGTTGTAGCTGACAAGTTCTGAATTGCTCGAAGGGGAACACAAAAAATGGGACAAATTGCTTTTTAATGTCTCGCGTTCAGAGCCATTCACAGCCATTACATTGGATATGATTTCCGATGTGACATTTTTGTTCTGGTTTTAACCATTTACTGCAAGAACGGCACACATTTGAGTTTGTGACGCTTCAGCACAAATCCCCACGAGCTTGACAGAGACTTCTTTCAGTGCAGGGAAGCCCGTCTAGCAAAGCCTCAGATATACAACCCTTAAATCAACGTCAACGTATATATTGAGTGAACACGCACGCTAAATTCCCAGGAATCTAAATGCTAATGCAGGAGAAGGCTGGGGAAGTGGAAGGATTTGGTCTTTAGCAGAGAGAATGAGCACTAAATCCTGTTCATATGGACCGCCGAGCTGTCAATCAGTTTGCTCAATTATTATGTACATACTATAAATCAATTTCCACGCCTATTTAAACTACCGCGAGGCTCAGTTCATGCGACATGAAATGATACTGTAGTTTATTGCTTTTCTCCCTTTTCCCAATATCTTCTTCTGATGTTTATCTCTACAATTCACAACATGCATCATTATAATCATGCATCAAAAGACTCTGACTCTCTCCAACTGTTAGCCACATGCTGGTGATTGCTGTTATTAAGATAATCAGCAGGCTCCCGTGAGCAAAGACAAAGTGAGCGGTCGTTTCATTTGCATGATACCAGCCCTGTTCTGGTCGACCATGGATACTAATTCCAACAAGCTTCATTTCAGATTCAGGGTTCCCTTGACAAGAGTCACAGTGCTGAGGAATGCACGTTTCTTTAAGGTCCTGGAACTATGTGTGTTTTTTTTCCTGATTTGGTAAAAGCCAAAGCTCATATGGTCACCCAAAATGAACACATGACCCTCAGTCAAATAGAGTTAGCACTGACCTAAGTGAATATTCCTCCACCTCCTTCTACTTAACCGTTAACACGTGGACCTGCTTTATAGTTATTGAGCCAGATCACCGACCAGTGATCTAACGCATTCACTCTGGTTGTTCAATTAAGCAGATAAGCTCCTGTTTTGCTCCTCTTTCTGATCGTTTTATTGAACAGAAGACAGACACTTTTAACTGTCTCTGCCTTTACATTACATTACAGTCATTTAGCAGACGCTTTTATCCAAAGCGACTTACAATTCAGAGTCTATCACATTTCTACACCGTAGGCACAGCTACGGGAGCAATTTTGGGGTTAAGTGTCTTGCTCAAGGACACATCGACATGCGACTAGCGGAGCCGGAGCCGGGGTTCGAACCACCGAAAGACGGCCCTGCTATCCACTTAGCCACAATCGCCCCTCCTCCTTTCATTTATTATTGGGGGATAGAACAGTGTATGGTTCGACAGCGAAGACGTCGACTGCTTCTGTGATTTTCAAGGGACTTAAGATTTCTCAAAAGATTCTGGCTCCTTCTGTTGTGGGCCGCATTACGGGGAGTTGGAAGATCCGCCTTAAAGTTGGCAGCCGCTCTCTGTCGCCTTTGATGTCGCTTGATATTCACAGCGCACAACCGACCGCTCTCTCCAGTCGAGAGTAACGAACGAGCTTCGCGCGGTGCGCGTCTGCATCGCCATGTGTTGAAATACAAAGTGAAAATGTTTTTTCATCTCTCGCAAATGCCTATCTGCAATATGTTTGTTTCCATTTATTTCCTCATTCATGAATAATGTATGACTTGTGACACACGCCTCAGAGTTATATTTAGGTGTAAACTAATGAACAGTGACATTATCGTTGACATGTGAGTAAAATGAACATTTCCCACCCTATCTGCTGTTCGCAGAGATGAAAACGAGCTGCTGCAGCATGAAGGTTTAAACTGGTGAGGACAGCTTCCACATTTCTCTTACTCTTCTCTTTCTTTTCTTTTTACTGCAAATGAACCAATCAAGTTAGAAGAGAGAAGCAGCACACAGACCTCTGCCCTCCCATAAGTCCCCGGTGGTTCTCGCTGCTCTTCATGTGTGAGACCCAGATGTTTCTTCAGTGCTGACCCCGATCCACTGTTGTTAGTCGTGCTCGTGGCGAACTTGTTTCTCCACTAGGACTTAAAATCAGGTCATTGTTCTCCATCTGGAAACAAATGGCTTGTTTTATTTTAGTATCATTTTCAAAGTGTCCCCTGTTGTAGTTGTTTGAGTTATTCAGCCTAGTTTTGAATAGAGTGCTGCAGGGACGACGTCTTTCAGGACCCAAATCCGGAAGTGAGCTTCACACCGGTTCCCTCGGCAAAATGCCAAAGGGTATTTCCCCATTCCTTTTTTTGGATTATTGCAGAAAATACACTCTATGATGCCAACATGTTTTGTTCAACAAGATAATCCTCAACAATCCACAGCACTTTTAGGATTTTTGAGTGTGAATGCAAACGTTATAAGTGACGAGCTAACGGTAGACTATAATCGATCTACACCACGGTCACATGAGCTTGAGTACACACAACGTATTGTCTCATTTAGCCTTTAGACACGTAAAAGCTTCATAATGCACAAGAGGGGTATCTACAGACATATTTTATATTGAAGCTGGTGTTGACCAAAGACTTTATTTCAGCCATCTAACCATAAAACAATCGACTTTGAGACAAAAGGAACCAGAAGTCTCCAAATGCTCATTTCTGGGTCTGAAGACGCGTTCCTTCAGCACTCGATCAATAAGTTACAGTAGTAGTAACAGTTCCAGCAGCACGGGGACAAATGATGTGTTTTGTCAGTTTCATCATATCTCTTCTATATAATTGTTTGGTCACTAAGGCTCACTTTTAATCACATACACGCATGGAGAGAATGTCAAGCCCAAGCTGCAGTCACTTGTATCTCAATGTACATTTAACACTGCAGCCTGGGGAGATGGGAGGGCAGAAGGAGTAACCATTTCATTTCCCTTTCGAGGATCAATTCAAGACGACACAAATGTAGTCCTCGTCCGCATCCTTGCTTTAAATGATGTGGATAAAGCACTCCGGCAGCGGGATATTGTGCACTGCTCATTTTTCTGGATTTCTCCGGCAACAATAATTCTCAGGAGCACTCGGATGAGGTGTGCCTCTATGACTGGTGAAAGAGTGGGGGGGGAGGGAAAGACGTTCCTCTAGGCCCGTACATTTAGTTATTCATACACAGTCATCCACATTTTGTTTGATTTTTTTTTTTTTTAACACTCTGCCTAAGAGTACTGTTGGACTGAATCCATTATACAGCTGAAATCCCATTAAGATGCGTTGAGATACAAGAGAGACTGCAGTTTGGCTTGGCTGACTATCTCAAACAGAGATATCGGCAGTCGAGTTGTGTTGATGGGTCACAAACTCGCTGCTGTAGAATAAAGAAGTGTCGTAGAGGGACAGACGAGGAACAAGTGTGACCGTACGGGACATTAGAACTTCAGAGGAAGCAGAAATGCAGCCAATAAACAATAGTTAACAATAGTTTCCCAACAGAGACATCATTTTCTGTTCTTTTGTGCATGCTTGTTGATTCATTATAAATAGATTGAGTGAAGTATTAATTGACATATGATTACATGCGAGTGTGTTATTGGCCTGTTCCTGCTGTGGTGGGTGGATGGATAAGTCTCCCTGTCACGTCTCAGGGACTTAATTAACAGAATACCTGAGGGAGGACACGGACAAGAGACGTTTGTGTCATTAGCCATAAGCCTAGACTCCAATAGACGGCATCTGTGGGGGGGGAGGGGGGGTTCAGTGTAATTTTACAGCATAATAAAGCAGAGAGCTCCCTTCAGGCCACACCTGGAAAGAGGGCAGCATTAAGAATAGGATGGTTGGATGGGTCTCACTATTGCAGTCAAAGTAGCCCAGCTTCAGGACATCGGGGCTGCATATGTGGCCTCATATGAGGCTGTGCATCTCTCAGTATTTCCACTGCACGACTTCAGAGGCTCCTTTTTTTTAAATAGCACACTGGTAGTGGCAGGAGCTGTGATTACAATAGGCTTGAATTTAAGATAAGAGTGAAGAATAGTTTTCAATAGGCACAGGATTAGGCGAATTTGGGGGATTGGATTGGACTTGTGCCTGATTGTAGGGCAGCCAGAGATGGGAGATACCGTAGCGTGTGAAAAGTGTTTTATTTCCTCTCTGTCTGCAGGAAAATGGACGGACCGCGAACACCGAGAGATGAAAGGAGAAGAGCGCAGCACAATGAAGGTGGGTAATTGGCTGTGATTGTGGCTTTTGATTTCATCAGTGTAACACAATGCAGTGCGGCGCCTAAATGGAGCATTTTTTTTTGTTGAAAGAAAATCACCAAGCCCTGTCTAAATATTCTATTAGGAATAGATAACGTATGTTTGTGGACTGGCCACTAGAGGGTGCTGTTAAGCTGTCAAAGTCAGGCAGTATCTCATACCTATAGGGCGTCAGCTGAAATGACCAAATGTAAGAAATTAAAACCCAAACTACCTCTGCTCTCTCAATCCAACAAAAATAAATGGGAGAATTGCTGGTTGTATTTTTGTATATTTCATATTTTAATCTGTTTTCTATTTAACATTCCATCAGTTGAAAGGCGGAGAAGAGACAAGATCAACAACTGGATTGTCACGCTTTCCAAGATCATCCCGGACTGCAATATTGACAGCACCAAGACCGGAGCAGTAGGCAGTCTCCCTTCTCTTCTGCACCGCTGCCGACCTTTCTCTGCCGTTTCTGTTTTTAATGTGGTCACCCTTCGTCTCTGTCCTCCATAGAGCAAAGGGGGCATCCTGTCGAAAGCCTGTGACTACATTCGCGACTTGAGGCAAAGCAACCAGCGACTGCAGGAGAGTGTGAAGGAAGTGGACAGGATACAAGTGGACAATGAGTTGTGCAGGCAGCAGGTAGGAGTATCAGTTAAATACAAATATTGGCACCACGTGAAGTTTCCAGGAATTCAATAATGGGTAAAGAAGGTCTATGAATGATAATGTGAAAATCTTCCTTTTGAGGTGGTCGGGTGTTGCGGATAAATAAGAGTCATAAGTAATAAGGCGGCCACAGCGGGCTGCATGTGTGCCTGTGAAGATTGCCCCTGCATTGAACAGATGAGTTTGCTTCGGAGTGCATTGCAACATCCTCTCACTCGAGCCGCAGAGGCATGAAATCCACCTAGCTTCCCGTATACATCTTCATTTCTTCAAGACAAACCCCCCCTGAGACTTCAGCCTGTGTAGCTGATCATCACAGCCTGACAAAAAGGGATCAGAAGAGTTTGCACTTATATAATGTTACCTGAAATCAGCGCTTTGAGAGACTGTGGGAATAATATACACAGGGGTTATGTGAGAACTAACTGCATGCTAATGCGCTCAAAAGTATTGTGAAATCTTGCAGCTCCGAGGCTGCCACGTCTCCCCGTCGAGTCCCGGGCCTGCGAGGCTCTTTGCAATAGACTCGTATTCTGATGCTCAAAGCGCTCTCCTCAGTGCCCCAGTGGGGGGACGCAGAGAATCCGGGAGTCACCCAAGGGAAATGTAGCAGAGATGACATACCTCAAGATTTGATAATCCAGTTGGTTGTGGACAGGGGTGTCTTTGAAAAGGCCTGCACACACACTACTCCATAATCCCAGGGATTGAATAGCTCCTGTGTGTGTGTGTGTGTGTGTGTGTGTGTGTGTGTGTGTGTGTGTGTGTGTGTGTGTGTGTGTGCGTGTGCGTGCGCATTACACACAGCCAGCCCTCTCTGTCTTCAAACAGGAAAAAAAAGTTTGGTCTGTAAACTTGGAGCTATATTTAGCTGTCACGGAGATGAAGACGGTGATAATGAGATTTTTTTTCTTCTCCTTCATTGTTCTTCAGATTGAGGAGCTGAAGAATGAGAACGCTTTGCTGCGAGCGCAACTCCAGCAGCACGGCATCGAGATGGTTGGAGAGACGCCGCCGCAGTAGTGAAGCAGAGACACACAAAAGAGAACAGGGAGGGGCGCCACCACTCAGACATACAACCGACACGCTGGGAAAGAAGAAGAAGATGATGATGGAGGGAAATAAAAAAAATTAAAAAAAAGAAAAGGACTTGAGAAGAATCCCTCTCTTTGAATGCAGCCTTCCCTGGGTTTGCAGGTTGAGAAACCCTTCACAGCCAATTGCGGCTGTACTTGACTGTTCCCGTCCTATTGAGATAACCACCTGTTATGACTCAGTAGAGAAGATGCCCACTCACCGCCATCAGTGCTCCACCAGCTCTGAAAGAGAACCTCTGCTCCTCCCTGGTTTTGTATTTATGCAGCCTCACTCATGGACTATGATGTTTGTCGTTTCATTTTTGTTCCCCGCGTCAGTGTATTCCCCCCCCCCTCCCCAATTAGGGATTTTGATTTAGTTAATGCTTTTTATTCTTTTTGTTTTTCAGTTCTGTTTTAATGTTTGTTTATTTAGCTGCTTTAATTTATTAGTCCGCTTGCTGGCAGAAGCCTTGATGGAGACCGGTTACATAGCAGCTCGTGCACCCCAGAGTAGCAGATTGAATTTTTTTAAGTGAGAAAACATCAAAGTATGAAAAACATTGTGATACTACAGACAGAAATAATGCGGCTCACCTCGACCCAAAGACAAACAAGGAGCCGCGCTGGCCTCGTCTATTTAAATAAGACTTCTTGTGTTTTAATACTGATCTTACACAATGTTAGAGCAGATTATCTCTGGGAGTAAACAATCAATAACTCATTAAGTTCATGGTGGCCCTTTGTCATAGTAATTACCATGAAGTGTGTGTGCAAGCTTGGAAAAAAACAAAAGAAAGTGGTAGACTTGAATTGTTGGGCATTTGCTTAACCAGAAAAAAAATCATTTTTAAAAGATCCGACCGTTGAAATGCTATTTTAATTACAAATTGAAATGTACAAGTGTGGATTAACAAACTGGAGAGGGGGGGTGTGGTGCAAATTCCAACTTTTATCAAACTATCTCTAGATACTGTGGGGTTTTTCCTTTTCATCTTCTGTTCGTGTGTGATTTTACCGGAGTCTCGATACGCGTAAGAATAATCCTCACATGTTTCATTTCAAGCTGTTTGCTCTATTTTGGAATTGCAACACTTCAAATGCAGCTCAATGCACACGTGGGGTGGGGGGGGGGCGGAGAGAGGAGGCACCCTGGAGAGCGGCACTCTGCTCACTATAGAATATACTGCGTTGCGCTTCTTAGTTGAGCACAACTCTGTCTCTGTGAAATGAAGGAATACTTTGAAAGTGGTGAAACCTGGAAATGAGCTCACATATTTCTCCACCCACTCAGGCGAACAATAAGTAAACTGGTTGTACAAAAACCCCAAGATTAACACTGTTGATGATTTCTTTTGTGAATGAATATACATGATGTGTTTTTGTTCCGCTTTGGGCGATGTGAGCGGAAGCAGAAGAAGAGACATCGAGCTTGGGAGCTACTTATTAGAGCACGGTTGCTTCTCTTCTCCCTGTGTCAACAGCCGAGGATCCAGCAGAGCACAAATCAGGCCGACGATCACATTTTAATATCTCAAGACTCTGCAAGTTAACAGCTCGGGCTTTGGGAGTGCTGTTCAGCTACTACTGCTAGATTCAAACCTGATATGGATAGTGCGAGTGTCTGATCTATCAAACGAGGCTCCTCGCCAAAGTTGAATGACAGATGTTATGCGGTAGATTTTTTGTTCCAACACCTCATTGAGAGCAATGCAGAGAATGTGAATGTGAAGACATGAATAATGCTTTGGAAGGCGGATGTTCACAAATGAAAAGGTCACTCGTGGCTGATTTTGATTTTATTTTTCTCACGTTTCTTTTTGAGGAATGGCAAAAGAACGAAGAAAAAAAGAACCCTTTCTGTAGCAGCCTCACTTTTCTCAGGTTAGATTTTAAGACACCTTTTCTAAGTAAAATGGTGAAGAATAAAACTCTCACTAGCTAATAACCTTCATGGACTTTGGTTGTGGCTCATTTTCCTTCCCCAGGTCTTGAACATATACAAAGGTCAACATTTAAATGACGTTGGTTTTCAGTGGTGTTTGTCCGTCTGTTTGCAGGAGAACAGATTATAACTGATGGATTTGAGTGAAATGAAACGCGGGGTTCACTGAACAGTCTGTCTCACAACTCAAACTGTAGTTTCAGATGAACTCTTCAGTAGTCCTCACCTGTTTACATCTAAGCAAATATGCCATCTGGAATTTTCTCATCTCATTTGATCTTGACTGAATTCGGTACATAGAATATTGAAGCCCATGAAAACGTGGTTTAACATCTTGGGCATTTCTCTAAAACCTTAAATAGTCGTGACTACATTTGCAACAATCAAAGTTTGAGTATAGGGGGAAAATACCCCTATTTATTGTTAAGTAATAATGAAAAATGTAGCTAAACTGCTTCAGCACAACTGTGTGGGTGTTTATTGACCAGATTTGATTAGCAGTGCTGGCAGCAAACAACCCACCAACTGTCATTAGAGTTTGATTCAAATAATGCCAAATCCTGATTGGTGTACAGAAGTGCGAGGAATCATCATTTCCCAATGGAGATGAACACACACACACCAAAACGCAAACTCACAAGTCCGTCAAAGCAACCAAAACTGTTCTAACTGGCATAAAAAACAACATGTGTGTTCATGTCGGACTCCATCCCTCATTGTTAGAAACTGATTGAGAAAATAGAGCATTTTAGATGAGCCAAGAAATGTCCTATTGATGTGGGCTACTTGAGATTACCTGCCACACTTGTACTCCACCAAATTTAGATTCATACATTTACTCTGAGGGATCAAATGTAACAGATGGGGGTTTCATCTTCAGAAATATGATGCATTGAGATGTCAGAGCGACTGAAAATCACCACAAATCACCATCGTGCGAAGCTCTAATATCACTACGCATTGTATGCAGGTATCCTCTAAAAGCTGCTCAGCCAATCAGCTTGATTCACTAAGCAGCTCCAGATCGATGTCCTCTCTTAAAAAATAACACATTTGGAGGAGTATGCTTCCTTGGAGAAAGGGTGCACTCGCTCTTCAGTTCACCCCAATCGATTGATCAGCACACTGGTAAAATTCAAACCAGTTAGTTAGAACTCACAGAGGGCACCTTGGGGCGAGAGAGATCAATGGTGGATCAAAGGCGCATCAGTGAGATTGACTTTGACTTTGCCGGTCGGGGCGTTGGAGCATCATTCTGCCGCTCTTAAAGAGGGAGCAGCCGTGATTTGGATAATCTTTTAAGTGCAGACTGGGGTGCCGCACGTGCCCAAACCTGTAAGACTATTTATAACTCAGACTCATTATCTATCAGGATTCATTAGGCGGCCGAAGTGTGTGTTGCATTTGCCTCGGTTTTGTCTTGCTAACCCCCCCTCTGGAGTCTCCAGGCTCATCAGCTGCCATTCAAACACACTCAGCTAGCCAGGCAGGCGTCTGTGTGTTCCTGTCTCTGTTTGAAGTGGCTGATCTCTGATAACACGTACTTCTCTGATTGGGACATACTGCTCGGTCTGTCTGTCGGCCTCTTTCACCCCAATCCTGTAAAAGCTCACTGAAGAAGGACCGCGCGGGGCTGAAATGAAGTCGGTTTGGAGAAGAGCTCCGGAAACGACACACAGCAGATTTCTTCTCCGACAAATGCAACGTGCCAGGGAGTGTCGCTTTTACCTCTCAGTGAGGATAATTCACTTACAATTAATTCATGTATTAATTGGAAGAGGAAAGTGCCTCCGCTTTGAGTTAATTGTTATTGCTGTAATTATATGCAATGGATTTGAAACGGCGGCCCACGTCTGGTCAGTATCGGGCAAATGTCTGTCGCCACGTTGTTCTGGAGGGTGGGACAAAGCCAACTACTGTAAAATCCTTGATGTGAAGGCACGTCTACCACACAGCACACGGTCGACTGGTTTTCATTGAGCCCGTGCTGGCCAACACATTCTGCTGGCACAGCTTCCTGTCCTGCTGGCTCGTCTTACCTTTGTGCTTTTCGAGCTACAGAGCTCTCAGGCTGGAGCACGTATTGTCTACTGCCTGTTTCACATTCCCCCTCTCGGAGGTAGTTTTTTGATGGAAAAAAAGAATATATATATATGGCTGACATAATAGTCTTATTTCATCAAGGATACAATGCTCCTCATGCCTCGTGTGCCACACTGACTCATCTTCCTACATTAATAACTACACAGCATCTCTCTCGCTCATAGTAGCATCAGCACAAAGGTATGTCGCTGCCGTAATGACACGGGGCACAAGGATCAGCTGAGATTTATTTTTGAGCTGTTGGATTCTACAGTATTTTGATCCAACTGACAAATGTAAAATTCTGTTTGCATAATGTTGAAAGACATGTTTGTGAACAGTGAGTGATGTAGGAATGCAGCACTTCCTAAAACCTGGAAATTAGTATTTTTTCGCACTTCCGGTTCCCTCGTCACAAAGTCAATGGGCCTTTTGAATGGGGTTTTTGGTTAGATGGCTAAAACAAGGTCTGTAGTTCACACAAGTTTAAGACATTTTCAACATTCTGTTCTACGACATATAGCAAAGACATCAGCAAATACCCCAAGAGTGAATTGTTTTTAAGCTTTTACGTGTCTTGAAAAGGGCAGTTGCTTATACAAGTGGCTGAATGAGACTACAAAACATCATTACCCCGACTAGTCTGGACTTGACAGCCTCGTTGTTTGTACTCACACTCACGCAATGTAGTTTTGTAAATAGCTTAATGTTAGCGTTGTAGTGTCTGCAGATTGAATTCACGCTTCAAAAAAAATCATAAAAGTGGTGTTCATTTGTGAAGATTATCTTGCTGAACAAAATGTGTCAGCATCATCATCAACTTGGCCTACATAAATATGTCATCCCTGCAGTACTCTATATGATATTGTGGAGGATAAACACTCTGTCGTGTGATGTGATCGTTATTAAGTATTATATAAGTCTTCCTGAGCCATAAATAGGAACATCGGATGAGTCAGGTCAGAATCAGATCTTAGATGTTACGCTCACTGTCATTCTTATTTATGTCAATGAGGCCTGTTCAGTACAGTGAATGGTTGATTCCCTGTATAACAACCAGATTAACACTAAACAATGATCTAAAAGAGTGATGTGTAAATATACCACTATACGACTGAACACCTTTACAGTCGGTAAAAAACCTTTTTTATGTAAAGCAGCTGAAATCAACACTGGACTGGAGGATCCGTGGCCTTGGATCAAGCTGACCCACCAATCAAAAGGGTTTAGTGGTCGGCTAGAGCCTGGACAACGTTTCATGTAATGAAGAAGACACACCGATAATGTTGAAGATGTCGCTGTTTCTGATTGTTATTGTATATATTTAAAAACAAATGTTCTAACCACAACCAGGAGTGTCTGAGATGGTTAATATTTGGATTGAAGATGCATTTGAGACTTGTACAGTGCATAAAATGGTTCACGCCCGATGATCAAAGAAGGGTTCTGACAAAACATCACCATGGTTTAACAACTTTTCAGGCAGTAAAACATCATGTAAAGCAGCTCAAAACAAATGAAAATACACTTTACTCACAGTTTAGAATAGATATTGAAGAGCAAATTCTCCCAGCTACAGGCAGACAGCTCCATATGGGATTTTACATTTACACGACGATGCATTACCCCGTTGCAAAAGACTCATATCTCAGCTTTAAATCCCACATCAAGAGAATATTGCCATGGTGTGGCGGCAAGTTGCCGAAAGGCTATAATTCATGCTTTGTGCCATCTTGAAAACTGAAACATTATTACAATCGTCACAAACATACAAGTGCATGAATGAAATTTGACCTTTGCGTTTAACCTATCCTAAGCATTAGGAGCAGTGAACCGCTGCGAAGGATCGAACCGCCAGCCTTTGTGGCTAAGAGGACAACTGAGCCGCAGCTGCCCGAGTAAGTTACTGTTTTCATTCACTTTTTACTCGTCAAGCGTTACATTCGTGCTGTTAGACCGCTAACTAAAGCTTAAAGAAAGAGCGTGTATTATCACTCTGGTTTTAACCAACAGCACCAGCTCCCTGTAACTGTTTAAAAAGATATTGTGATTGTATAAAAATCTTTGAATGGATTTTCTCTGGTCTTTGTCAATTTTTCACACTATTTCCATCTTTATTTTCACTGTGCTGTGGAAAGCTACTAGTATTTTGCCATGAGATGTTTTCTTTGTCCTCTCTGTTCAGTGTGTTTTGGGGAATTGTTTTGCCTTCAGAGATTCTGACAGTATAGAGAGGGGAGAGAGAGAGAGACGGGAAGGGTCACCTCTCAGACTTTGAACCAGGAACATGGACAGGGCCTTGACCCTTGATGTTCATTTTATAACTTTTTCCAATGTAATTCTGTAGTCGATTTATTGTGTGCGTTTTTCTTGACTCCTTATTGGAAAGCACTTTGAGCTACATTCTTTTTATGAAAAATAACCACATAAATATGGTATAATCCTGTTATTATTAATACTATTTGTAAGGGAATTTCGGCTTATTCTTGAATGCCATTAAGATTGACACTGTTGGAAATCCCAGTCATATATTGCAACATGCTTCTAATTCCACACAAAATGGGGAATTACCCACAGTCACCATTCTCAGAATGCAGAAGCCCATCAACCTGAGCTCCATCCTGCCCCCTGAGTCTGAAAAGTGACACTGCATTTGTGTAACGCTGTGACAGTCAGGAGGCCATAACTATTGAAACTTCCCATGTTTATTTACAAATTGACATGTTTATGTCATACCAACGCTGGTTCTTTCCTGTCCTAGTTTTGAGGAAAGATGTAAACACTCGGGGCGACACCCTGGCTGTGTTTTGGGGGCGAAGAGAGTTGTGGGTATAGCAGATAAGCAGAGAGAAGATGAGCTGGATTTGTGGAGTCTCTCACAGCTCCATACAAAGCAGGTGGGGACAAAGAGGAGGGGGGTGAGAAATGGACGGGGGCAGGAACAGAGAGCGATGATGTAACAGGGACAGACGGGAGCAATGCCCTCGACCGGGAAGGAAAGGTAGAGTGGCGCCTACTGAGGTGAATCTGTCCGCCATGCTGGTGCCTGACTTTGTTTGGCCAGAAGATCCCTACCGATAGCCTCAGTGACTGATCAGTGACACGCATGCTCAGGAAAACACCGCCCAAACTACAGTACTTGGAAAACCCAGAAATAAAAATCTATTTTTTTACCCTATAACTTTTGTTTTTTTTAAGTGAACTTGTTTCTTGTTTCCATCTTCTCACATAAGCTCACACTCACAGTGAACCTGGATGTGATTTGTTTGTTGCTGCATGGTACAGTCAACCAGTGTGATATTCAGATTCCTCATGAGCTGAGTCATGCCTAGCGATGCATGGCAAACAAAATGACAAAGTGTTCATCTTGATTCGACACGGTGTGCTAGTTCAAGTAGTGGGCCAGAGCCCGTTTCTGTCCCTAGTCACACACAAAAACGCAGGCACAATAAAACAAGGTGAAATGCGTGAACTACAGAGAGTGTGATGCTCTCGCTTCTTATTACACAAGCCTGGGTAGATTCCAACAGATGTGGAGCCATTCGTGGTTGTATTTGTTGACACTGATGTTGTGGTCACCCAAAGCAAGCACGCGGGCCAGCAGGGTTATCAGTGAACGAGACAGACTGACGCAGGGGTCCCGCCACATGTTGTTTCACTAATTGAGTCAGCACGGGCAATTTGGAGACACTTTGACGGTATAATGAGAATTCAAATGGCCCCTGATTTTATCAGCTCACACAGCCTCCCGTTTATCAGTTTGCACCTTTTATTTTGCCTGTTTTTTGTTATTTCATTTCCACATTTATTGATTTTCGTACTATTCACAGCCTGATGCCGTTGTGGAATAGTTCTCTCTCTCTGACAGGCTAATTAATCTTAAGGTTTTTATCGCTGCTTCAGTGATAAGAGGGTAAAATGATTCATACCATTCTTAGGGTTGTGGTTTTTCCACGCCATTGTTAACAATCGGGGTTATTATTATGACATTGTCATTAAATCCACACAGTTTGAAATATCTATTAACCTGTTAGCATGCTGTGTGTTGGGAAATTACTAATTGTGTTTTAATGGAACAAAAGCAGCTGTCCTTTGTTATTTATTGCCGGCATGTTGGGATACAAACACCAAAGAAAGATTGTGTCACATAGTCATGATAAACAGCAGATTTGTTAAGTTGTGGGGTAAAATGCCTGGAGCAATGCAACTTAACGCCTTCCATACATAATAAACCTCATCAGATCACATTATATTCATCTTTAACAAATGCATATTGAAACACCTTGACTCTCAAATGGAGGATTTTAATCCTGGCTACTATTCCCGACCGCTCTCAAAGGGATTTAATTTGGTTCAACTGCAGGTTCCTGTGTATTATGCAAAAACTGAATGTGTTGAAAATGAGGGGCTAATTATTCCATTTGAGAGGTTGTAATTACATCCTTTAGACTAAGCAATGGATATTCCAAAGTGGCTCCCTCTCCTTAGTGAAGGATTTCCTGGGTCGAAAAAAAAAAATGTGCGGCTCAGTCAGCCGTGCAATACATTGACCCGTGCAGTCTTGACCTTTGCTGTGGGAATCTCCAGCGCTCTTTCCAGCTTGTTCACATTTTTAGATGAAGCTCTGCGACACTACAGAGTACATATTGCTCCCATATATTGTAAAAAATGACAGTCTCCAGCAGCAGCAGCAGCTTGTTCATGTGTGGAATTACAGTATGTGTTCTCTCAGCGGAAAGTAATTTAATTCAAAAGTTCATTTTTGATTTGATATTGCTGAATGGACAGTGGGGCCCACACTCAAAAATAGATCAGATTCCCCCCCCAGTGTTGCAGCACAATGGAGAGAAGAGAGGAGGAGGGCAAAACTTCCCCAGTGGAGTGAGGTAACTGCTGCCAGGAATGGGCAGGGCCTCCTGGAGGGATGTGGCAACACTGAGCCCAAGTGTGTATAAATACCAGAATGCATTCTCAACCATCAGACAGCAGAAGGACTCTAAAGAGCTGACAAGAGCCTCCAAATATCTGAAGAAATCCACCTGCCCAGACAATCAACATCCGTCACTGAAGCTAAAGAGAACACATTGAAGATATTGTAGTGCTCTTCGGTGGCCCCACACCAATGAGACAGAAGACCTATCGACTCTAACCTTCAAAGGATTTAATAACTAAATCGTTTTAACTTCCCCCCCCACCCCTAAAATGAAGGCATTCAGCATTGCAGTTGCAGTGACACTCGTGCTCGCCTTTATTTGCATGCTGGAGAGCTCTGCCGTCCCATTCACCGGGGTAAGAATTTGACTTAAACTCACTCCATCCGCTTATTAGCGATAAATGTTTTCTCAGGGTGTGAAAATGTGGCTTCCTAAATGTGCATAATTCATTAACAGGTGCAAGAGCTGGAGGAGGCAGGGAGCAATGACACTCCAGTTGCGGCATATCAAGAAATGTCAATGGAATCGAAGATGGTATGTTCAATTGACTGAATGAATTAAGCCAATTACCTTCAGCAAATTAAAATTTAAGTGGATGTGTATTCTCCACGGAGTGCCCGCGGTGCTCCCGCCACACAAGGAGGGGATGAAATGCCGGAGATGAACGCTCTTGCTCATGTCTCTTGTCTTTCGCACAGATGCCGGATCACATCAGGCAGAAGCGCCAGAGCCACATCTCCATGTGTCGCTGGTGCTGCAACTGCTGCAGAGCCTACAAGGGCTGCGGCTTCTGCTGCAAGTTCTGAGGACTCCCGCAACAACCACGCAATATTAATTTATAACGTTTTTTTTTGTCTTACCCGAAAAAAAAAAAAAATCACCTTTTCTTGGCCTCTTTCTCCAATGCATTGCCTGTGCTACACTGCTTTATATCATGTTAAAGGTGGTGTATGATTCATGGGAATGTATCTTTGTATTTATTTTATATGTTTAAATACTTTTACCCTGTAAGTCTTTTTGTAAGGTCAATGATATGTACATTTTGTTTCCAAAACATAATCCAGATGTGAATGTTTCTTCATTGAAATTGAGTCCAACAAGTTAAAAGCTAGTGTTGAATAAATGATGAACATTTTAAACAACTGCTTTTTTGTGTCATTAACAAGGAAATATTTAACAACAGTAGGTCTTTACTGAATCAGATATCATGATCATCAGGGCATATGTTAAATATAATACATGTTGTCCAGTATGTTTTATTAGTCAGATAAAGATATATTAAGTTTCAATGGGGAACTTTTAACGGGTTAGGAAACCTCTATATGACCTGCATAATTAAACGACACCATCAGCGAGAACATTAACTACTTATTCTTAATGCTTGTCATCAGTGCAATTGAATCCGATTTTGGCGAAATCAGACAAAATCATGCGGTTCAGAAGTTGAGTGAGTTGACCAAAAGCAAATGAAAAGGAAGCATTGTACACAGATTGTACACAGTAAGCCAAAGCCGTGTCTAGACTGTATGTGAATAGTAGAAAACAAAAAGGTAAGGGGAGACCATGATCAGACATAATGTAATTACAAGTGGTAACAAAAGGCTGGAAGAGGGCATTTGCATTCAGACTGGAAGGAATGACACACAGTTGGCATTTGATCAAGTTAAGAGCTCAACACAGTAGGGGGCCTGAAGTAGCACCCAGGCGTAACACCCCTTCAGCTCAGACTCTAGCAGGGCCTCTGCCAGTGACAAGCCCAGACCCAGATTCTGCTTTGCTGCTGCTGCCTTCGACCTGCAGTAGGAGCTCTGGCGGGAGGAAGAGAGCGCTGGTCCAACAAGACACTCCGCTGCTGGAGAACATGGCCATACTGTACTTCTGGGCCCGCTGGAGGAAGATGGGGAATGGGAGAACCAGAACCAGGACTGCGTGGGGCAGAAGAAAAATGAGGTTTTCTGTGCTTCACTTGAAACACTTGACACAATACATATCAAGTGTTGCAGAACTTTCATATACTATAAAAAAAACATTTTTTACTCACTACAAATATGTTATAATGATAATAATGACAAGGACTCTCTTAAAGACATTTTTCATTGCAATGATTTTTTCCCTGTTTGGATAACTTTCTCTAAATCTTAGCATTGTTTAATGAGTGTGTTCTTCTCAAAACACTTCCTCTTGTTCAAGTTTCCTGCAATTTATTTGGGGTGCAGTAAATAGAAGAATTGTCAGCAGAAAGGCAGGCGGGGTCAACATCTTAACGGGTGACTTATTGCAGATCAACCATGACGACATAACATATTATCTACATAAAAAGCAGCTAAACTTGATTCACAGGGGCCTCTGGTATCAACGCAGTTACACAGTACTGACAGTGTTCGAAAGCGCTTCCATATATCCTGTCTGATCTGTGAGAGCAGACACGCTCCTTCAGTATCTGTGTTAAACATATTACATGTAGTGGAAAATTCATGAAAGCACTGGAGTCAGATTACCATTATCGACAGTGTGCCCTCTGCTTGCTCAGCCAGTTATTGCAGCTGCTACTGGTGAAACAATAATCAGTTAACTCAAAAAAGGTGTAGCTCTCGCCGTTCCACCTCAGAGAGCGTCATATCTACTGCTGAACCATTGCAAATCAAATCAATCAAGAAAATAAGAGCCAGAGAAAAGAAATAAAACCCTGTTGTAAAAAAATCTTTGGTGTTTTCACAACAAAAAGAAAAAAAAAAATTGAATTCACTCAATCAAAATTTACATCATGCATGAACCATCAAGTTTAACAGTAAGAGGGTGGCTTCAATGAATGACTGGCATGTAACTTGCCTTTTAAAAAGATCAGTGTTTTTTTCCCCAAAGATTATTCCGGGTTATGTGTGTCGTATCGTGTGAGTTACGTTCCCGCTTTTGCTTTTCATTAACTAACTGCTGCAGGCAAAACTATTTTAAGATGTCACGCTGGTGTGTCAGGCTACATAAAGTACTGTTGGTGTTGGGAATTCGAGATCTCAAACAGATACTCTTGGTTGTCATTATGTCACTCCTTGTATGTTAGACGGAGAAGATCTGTGTGCATGTGTGGGCAGCGGCAGCCGCCATAGCTGAAATAAAAAAAAAGAAGAGGGAAGAGCACCACATGCAGAAACTCAGACTTCTCCCACTTGAAATAGCATGCAGGCAGTCAAAATTGAGAGAAATGCGAAAGGCTGAGTTCTCACAGGCTGAGTGACACTTGAAAGGAGGTAAACATGAAGTGTTTTTACTGTTAAAGAAAATATTTTATACCAGTCTGCAATTGACTCCATTCTGATTCTTCTTTGTTTATTCATGCCTCGCAGCAGTAGACAATATTTTGCAACAGCCAAAAAGATGTTCGTGTGGTGAGTGTGTGTGAGTGTGTGTGTGTGTGTGTGTGTGCGTGCCAGGGTTTAAAAACCAAAATCCAGACACAGTGAGTGCAAACAAGATTGAGCAGTGACGTATGAGTATAACCACTTTCTGCTTCGAACACTCCCATCAAACTTGTATTTATTCCACAGAGGCATAACAACAATGGGGGTCAAATTGGAAAAAAAACAACTATAACACAAAGTGTCTCAGTAAGGTGCTCCACCGTAGATTGAATCATGTGATGTGCAGAGGTGGAGCAAGATGTCCCCCCCCCCCCCCTTTACGACAGCTATATGCACTGTTTTCCAAGCCATTTGATACTAGAAAGTCTAAAAATCTGCACAACATTTAGGTGTAAACATAAAATGATCCTGTAGAGCCTACATCCTATTTGTATGTAATGGTTATCCAGCTGTCTTCATCATTCTGAGGACCCTAACAGAACAAATGTTGAGGATGACGAATTTTCACTCCTGCCACCTAAAAAGAGGGAACACTTGTTTGAGGTTACTATCATTACGTTACATATCATAGGCCTGCATAAGCAGGGTAGGAATTTGGCATAAACAACATTACTAATCTTGAAACCTATTTTTGTTATAGTATGCTGGAGTACACAATATTAGAGTGGACATATATGGCAGTAAAATAACTTTTGGTCCATTGATTTGCTGATCCAGTCAGAGACGCTGAGTGGAAATGACACAAAGTTGAAGGTATTTTAAAAACCTGAAACCCCCTCCCCGCTCCGCCCCTCGTCATGCGTTTTCAACTTAACGGATGTGCAGGTTGGGCCAATGGAGCCACTGATGCAATGTGTTTGGAAACGGGGTCGTTTTTAGTAATTTGTCTACTGAGTGCCATCACCCTGTTAAATGCAACATCACACTCGCAGACTATTTACATCCTTCTCACACACCGTTTACATCCTTTTTTATTTATCCATAATGGAGTGAATGTCGCTTCAGGCTGTCTGAGAGGAAACTTGTCGTTATGTACTAGCAGACAGGGGAACGCTGTTATTCTGAACAGTTAAATTGTGGACCTTTTTTTATATTATGTGCATCAACAGAGAAATTGCATTCCTGTTGGAGTAGATTGGAGTAAATTCGAGTAACCCTGCTTTGGGACTTTATTTAGACTAAAATGTTTTAAGCTCGAGGGAAAAGTCTGATGTTAGATGTATTTTGAGTGATTCATTTAAAATGAAAAGAGATGATCTTACTGCTGACTCATATATTTCTCTCATCCCGATTGTTTTTATTTCCTCTTTTCTTTTAGATTTTATAATTTTATTTATTCCCCCGCCTTCTTAGTTGCCCTTTTATTTTGACACAATGTGAGGTCTGAAACTAGTTGGGACATCCACTAAAGTTGAGACGAATCATTCTCTTTTACAAAAACGTCATGTTTTAGAATACTGATTATTTTTGAATGTAGCCTGTTAAATGGCCCCACTGTAGTCTGAAGGCCTGCTGGGGGCTGAAGGCCATGCACCCAATGGAGCAGTCTGAACAAAACAACTTGTGTTAGCGAGTCGTTAAGAGTCCCTTCTTCAGCCTGCAAAGGCAGTGCTGAGTTTGAACTTTAACACTCACACATTTTCAGGTCCCCTTTTGGCCACAATTAATGTAAATTCACCAGAGAGCAGGAGTTAATGCAACACTGGACCTCCAAAATGTCCCCTGTTGGCTCGCAAACTGAGCGCACGCTTACCTACAAACACATACGGGGAGAATTTGCTGCTATCAGTCAGTTTTGACTGTTCATCATATCATGATAATCAATGCCTAATGATGGGTGTTCATTTTGTAAATTGCCATGTCTTCTGTGTGCCATGCACACTCCAGAGTGAGATTGCAAGTGACATCCTTCAACCTTTATCATCATCCAACAACAGCCATTGGTGTTTTCACATGATGGATTCATGTGGAGACTGCATTTCTTTCTTTTTACATTGGCCTGATTATTTGTATGAGTATCCATATAAATAGGAACAGTAAATATTCCCCCTTTTTGTATTAGGCTGATAAACAGTCGTCATTGTGGTGTAAATACAAACTGCATCATGAATTTTCTCAGAAAAGCTCTACCTGTTGAATACATATTGAAAAGCTTTCATGAATCACTATTACAGTTTATCAACTTGCACTTCAGTAGCAAAATGGGTTGTTCTCATAAAAATAAAATTGCAGATTATTACATCAAATGAGGAGCCAACTCGGAAGAAATAACCCTGTTATATAGGCAGACACGTCTCCAGTTTCCATTGGAAATACATCAAGTAAAAAATAAAAAAAGCTTTTAAAATGCCCTTTCAATAAGTGTCTGGTGAAAGGAAAATAAAAGACTCAAAAGGGGAAAATGTTGTATTTCAGAGTTACACAAACCTGGCAGAATTGTGCCCTACTCAACAGTTATTTCAACCGAGACCTCGAGTTATTCTGGAAATCAAGTGTCTGCCAGTGGTAGACAGCTGCACATCATGGGGTACTTCTCAACAACAGGGGAAGAGAAGCGAGAGCTCAGTCCAAGCCCCGGTTCGTCCAATAAACTTAATAAAGTCAGGACCTGGCCTTTAAAATGCCCAACATAGTCAAATGTCAGAGAGGAGAAAAAAAAAAAAAGAGTCATCACAAGAACATTGCTAATACAACTTCAATAAGAATTTTTAATGACAAGAATGAATGCCATGAGCATAACTAGCACAATGATCCCTATGTTGTCTCATCCTTGATAGCTCAGCACTCCCACTCCAGGCAAATTTGTTTATTGGATTTCATTCAAATTAAAGTTACCTCACCAAGTGTGATAATGCGTGTGTGGAATTTAATGTGTAGGACGAAGAAGTGGAGAAGACTCCACTTCTGGGAACAGATAACAGACAAAAGGTTACAGAGCATTTTGAGTAACATCAGGCTCGCAGGCAGAAACTAGAAGCAAACAAACAACCAGGCAGACGTCTCAACCAATGCACGCAAATGATGTGTGTGTGAGGGGGGGGGGAACTCTTCCTCCCTACCGGGGAGTTGATGAGCAAATGAGAAACAGCTGCACAGGCAGGTGGCCAATCAGGTGTCAGGTGAAACTCCCTGAAGGTGTCTGGTGGACAGGTAGACAGGAACATTAAACAACAACAACAGGTACAACCAGACTGAATGTGGAAAGCTGTGTGAAGACACCACTTCCATTCATTTGCAATGAGAACAAGTGAGTCCCTCATGTAAAGCACAATGCTCTACTGAGGGAGAAATGCTGGGCCCCAGTTCAGTCAAAATGGGTCAAAACTTCTTCTTTTTTCTCTCTATTGTAGAGCATCTATAGAGACGCATTTCCCCCTACCAGATTCTGTTGTCCATTTTTAACAAGTCTTTTTCACAGCAGACATTTTGACTTGTCACATAGGAAAAGCACAGGTGTTACTGCTGACATTAACGATGGCTCTGTTTTATTCAAGGGTCCCAGTGAGAGGGACAATGAACCAGCAATGAACCAGCAATGAACCAGCATGCACGACCCTGGAATAAAAGCAGGAATTCAGCCATCAGTCCTTTTATTATTCACAACTGTGTATTTCCTACTGTGACGAGTCTGTGACGAAATGCCTTTCGTGAAAACGGTCTATTGGTTCAGTCTGGGAGAAGATTCATTTTAATTATGCAGATAGCAACCGCCCGAGTAATGAGTGTGTTCCACCTCTGCTCTCTGATGTGTTCCTGACAAACCCCAACAATATGCCTTGTAGCAGAAAAAAATGCACAGGTGTATTTATTAATTGTGATGGCTGCATTCCACACAGGGGAGGTCCTGGTAATGCTGGCTCACTGTCACGCTGTCATGGTTTAATGGGACACTGCATGGAACTGAGGCATTGTTAAAGACTTTTCATTCACCCGAGCTTGTCATGCTATGACGAGTCAAAATGTCTGCTGAGAGAAAAGTCTACAGGAATCAAGCCTTCAATAATATTATTTACATCTGTGCTTTCTTCTAATGTGACAAGGTCAAATGTCTTCTGAGCAGTCAACTCTCCGTTTCCCGTCAAACAAACTGTAGCTGCCTTTAGCTCCTCCCAGGACACTGATTGGTCTGGACACAAACGTCATTACTTGAGACCTGACAACATGGATTTTTATGTGATTTTGTGATACTTGTCAAGCTGCCATGCAAGATCATCTCCCCTCTGGCTCTCTTCAGTTTTGTCTCACGCAACCTTCTTTTGCCTTAATGTGGTGTACATAGCCGGTGTATCCAATCCATTGTGCACCAGTCAGTTGTTTCATGGTGCGTTCAGGCAGTCTTTACTAACTTGTAAAGTTAAGAAATATAATGTGATCATGTTGTATTTACTATTGCCTTCAGTTGGAAGTCAGTTACCGACAAATACATCAAATCACTGCAGAAATGGAAATTAGTCATTAACTCTTTTTTTTCTTCTTCTGAGTATGCCTGAATATGTTGTTGCATTAAGTTATACTGTCGTTTTGCTGCAGATGGCAACAGAAAAATGAGTCTTCACAAGTTTACAGGGATTGCCTTTTTAAGGCATATCCCTCTGTGAAGATAGACTGTCCAACCGCCATTAAAAACAAAAGAAGAAGATAGACTGTCCAACCGCCATTAAAAACAAAAGAAGAAGATAGACTGTCCAACCGCCATTAAAAACAAAAGAAGAAGATAGACCGTCTCATTTCCGAAGGAGGAACCACTATCCTGCCCCAGAAATGGGATGCAGCTACAAACCACTCACAACAACTAAGTTGGCAACGGCCAAAAGGCCGAACTCGAGGCTTCAAAACAGCAGTCCACAAACCAATAGGTGACGTCACGTTGACTACGTCCTCTTCTTATATACAGTCTATGCTTTACACTGATCACTGGCCACTGTGTCTGCAGTCTTTGTCACAAGAGAAAACTTTGATGTTGAAAAAGTTCAATACTTTGATGGCAGAATCTCCAGGAGGCAAAAAATCTCTCTCTCTCCATCTCGATCACACAGACAGTGACACAATTTTAATAAGATCATTGTACAATTAATGTGTACATAAGTTATATTTTAAATCTTTTAATCAAGTCATTTTTTAAATTTTGGCTAGATGTGATAATTACTGTCAGTGGGGATTCAGTGTGAACTTAAAAAGGTCATCGTATGCTTCAAACTCCCTTTTAGTCAAATCCATTTTCCGGAATTAAATTCAGTTGTATTTTACTCTCTTGATATTGGAGGCAGTATCATGAAGGTAACCATTTGTCATAATTATGGATCTGTGCAGTTCTGCCTTTGGCTAGAGCCACACTCCACAGTGTGTGTCAGAGGAGTGCCGGGATGACCTAAGGGCTCTGGAGACATGGTGTGATTTAAAAAGACAGGGATGGGAATAGACACAGTTGCTCTCTCACTCTCTTCCCGCCTTGCATTGATCTTGCTTGAAGGCTGAGGAGAGAACATGTTAATCGACTTCATAGTTGCTGGGAAACAGCTTCCCCCATTCCCAAGCTTTTGGAGAACATTTAGAAGCCTGATACAATTGACCAGCGGCCGTCATTGAGATTCCACCACCTCCACTAAAAGGAAGGGTCTTCTTCCTGCTGCTATCGGTTCTCCTCACGCCCTGTGTAATGCATCACTCCGCACCATTTGCATTTAGATCACCCCTTTTTTCTTGCACCGCACATTGTGTGTCGGGATCCGAGTCGATACTGTGGTGGGCACCTAAGGAGAATGGATGGTGGTGGTAATGAAGGCGAACCACCAACACAAACACGCCGCCCGGCCGTTCGTCTGCCCGGCGCCGTGCAGCACCTGCAGCCGTTAGTTTTAATTAGCGGAGGGGAGTGATAGGAGCTCCTCTACCCTCCCACCCACCCACCCACCCATCCCCTCTGGTGGAGAGCAACTGAATACTGATGCGCCCTCCTAGTGCGGCACGTTTATCCTTTTCTTTTATTATTGGGGTTTAATTGACATACCAGAATGGCTCATTTTACCACAGTACTCTATTAATTGTTTGGATGGAGAAATAAATAATCAGGTCAATGTTGATGAGCTCGGTTGAATTGGTTAATTAAAGAAGTTGTTTTTTTTTCTATTCTTGTGCCAATTGCTGCGATACAATAGTAGTTCTTCGAATGTACAGCACTTTGTATTCTGAGGCCTTTGTAGGAAATCTGTGTTGGCTGTAAGGGAGAAAAAAAGTGAGTTGAGAGAGCATGACATTATGGTTTATCAGGTGGGCAGCTCTCCCCAGATATTTCACGGGATTAACCTCCTGACAGTTGCAGAAAGTTGAGCGGTAGATTCCAGCGTCCGTAGACACTGCCTCCCCTCTCTAACCCGTGCTCTCGACACTAATAAGACCTGTAGTCACCTACACTGCCCTGACACTCCACCCACACACTGCACAGACGCCATGTTAGCTGAAGTAGAGGAAAAGCAAGTGCACTGTCCTCTAAATTCAGGCAAAAGCATGAGATTAGCCGGTAGGAACTGATAATGTCTTGCGATATTTCAGAAAACAGTATTGCAAATCTCCTGTTTGTCAAATATTACAGTCCCTATGATGGCTCCTCCAAGCTTTATCTATTTCATTCTTATTCAAAGCTGCATTTGGAGGATTTGGTTCCTGATAGAATCGCTCTGCTCCACACCTCCCTTCCCCCCCCCCCTCCCTCCTTTCCACTGTGGCATATTCCATGATTTACATTACCTATCAAATCTTCCGGTCCCTCGCTGTCAAATACTCAACACAGCCTTCCAGCCTACTGGAATAGCTTAGGCTCAACCTCATCTTCCAAATGCATGTATGCCAAACTGATGGGGGAATAAGTCCAGTGTTTTGGAAACCTGCAGCACTCTGGCAGTCCTATTGGTATGTAAAGTCCTATCTTGGTTCAGACATGTGGAACTTTTTTTTCATTTTCCAAAACATTTTGAGTCCCAACCGAACTGTATACAAGTGCATTGCAAAACTATGTATTCTCCCACTTTCAGCCTGCAGTAGGATATGGGGCCACTTGTGTGGTTGAAAGATATCATCTGGGGCAAAGCATATAGCCGTTTGACCGTCTTCTGACATAGTTTGCGGCAGCAAAACAGAAAATACCCCTATGCAATGTCTTCTCTCAGATTTTGACCATACACACACTGTATACATACATATACACACATCAGCATGTGCATACTGTACACTCTTACATCACATAGCGTCCTTTAAATATCTCAGTGCTTTCCAAAACCTGTAGAAACAACATTGCACACAGCCATGTCTTGAAATCTGCATAAATCATGTCAGTGTTACTCAGACTTAAGTTACCCTTGGGAGGGCTGTGTGTTTGAGCTCTGCGCAATACCCCCATGGTCCACGTTGATTATATCAAACAATATATGCAGCACGATTGGAATACATAAGGAGAGTGGGAGCCTCTCCCCCCATGGCTGAACTGTGCAAGAAGCTGCTTTATCTCAGGGCTCAGTTTAATACGCCAGACTTTCGGAGGGAGCCACCCTGGGGTGGATAGATAGGGCTTGTCATTGTTTTACTGGCTCACACTCCACTATGGAGCTCTATAGGCTCCCCTGTGTGCCTCTTGTCAATGTAACCGTGCAGCAAAATCATACAACATGGATTTGTCATTCCAGCTTTCACACACGTTCCATCACTTACCGGTCAATGAGCACTGAGATGCTAAAGTGGATGTCGTTTAGTGTCGCTGCATAAATGTAACTATATCAGATTAGTGTGAAAGATAAAAAAATATATAAGAGAAGCTTTGTGAATTGGTGCATGCTAATCCTCTCTTGTAACGACTTAAAGAGTCATACGTGTCGCGGAGAATCATATTGTCAAACTGTGAGAGCGTGTGCAGAGTTGAGTAGTCAACATTAGTCCTGGATTTATGTCCCAAACTGATACATGGAATGTACATTGCTTTGAGATCATGCATCAGTGCACTTCATGTATAATATAATGCCCTAGATGACTTACCTAATCTGTTCTCACTCTCTAAAGGTCTTTCTCTTTCTCTCCCTCAGCCTTCATTCACATCCATCACCATGAAAGGCTGGTGGCCTGAAACAAGCCTGCCCTCATATAATGGATAGTTCCGATTAGCCGCCTCTGTGTACATGCTCGACAGAGGCATGGCGAGCTGAGCGCTGTGAGGCTGGTGATTTGTAAGGTCACGTGTGGCGGTACTGTGGGGACGGATATTAGCAGGCCCTCCGGAGTCCCACGAGAGCTATGTATTCTGCTGACACCATCACATCTGTAGGCAAATGTGCGCGTGTCTACTGCTCCCCCGTCTCCAATGCCGTGGCTCATGCACAAATAACTTCCTCCCGGACTTGAAAATGAGCTTTGGGTTGCGCCATCCATCGATCCGACGTTCCTCCTCCCTCTCCCCTCCCCCGTTGCTGGCAAGGTCCTCTCTCAAGGCCCTCCTTATTCTCCAGCTGGCTTCCCTGTTACATACACTGCCCTATACTATTTTATTTTGGTGAAAAATGCAATTTAATTTCAGTTCAATACAGATAGTGCCAAGAAAGTCTGGGTGAGAACTCAAATAAGAAAAACAAAACACGATGGGGAGTTTCTCTCAAAAGCAGTTAAAGTGTTGTTTTATCTGAAAATACGTCAGTAAAGAAGAAGAAGATGCATGAATATATTTGAGTAAATAGTGCATGTGCTGATTTGTGGTGCAGACTCTCCGAGGATGCTCCAGACCAAAGCATTAAGGGAGAGGAGTAAAGTGCATTTGAAGCGAACTGCTGGGGGAAAATCAGCCCTAATTAAGTAAACTCTCATCTGGATTCTTTGCAGCGTTGGGCTGTCATATATATATATATATATATACGCCTCCCAAATTCCTTACACCCTCTTATGTAATTCTGAAGTTATTCCCTAAGAGAAGGCCTTAGAGGGATTTTCTAAGTACCTCCTGAAAGCAACACGTTAATGATAACAACACGGAATTATTTGTTTTTCATGTCACCTTGGAGGGATTTCAAAAAAGGTGTTTGTGTTTGTTGTCTGAGCAGCTACTGTAGCTTAATCCAAGCTTTGTTATGCATTGTGTGTGTGTGTGTGTGTGTGTGAGTGAGAAAGATGACTCAGCGCTTTCATGACAATTACAATTATCAATAAACTTGTTAGAACAGCTGTCTTGTCATCCCCTGTCCTGAGGGGAAGCTTCTCATCAAAAATCGATCACGCACACTCCACACAGGGGGCAAAGACCTCCACCAGGTTCCTCCTCTCCAGTCTGGGTAGAAATCGGTAGAAGACACCGACTTGAAGAAGATTTATTTATAAACACACACGCCGCATCTCCCCATCCTGCTGATTCAGCTCTCCAGCTGCGCTCCAGAGCATAAATCAGCAAACCCAGACATCGTTTCCCAAACATCCATCCATCCATCCATCCCTGCTCCTGGTCCTCTGAGGGTGCGCAGTATGTGCCTGTCCTCTGTTGCAACCAAATGCCCCACTCATGCCCAGGATTTTACAAGGCAATTGCATTTCCGGAGCCAAACGCCCACCGAGCGGCACAGCTGGGGGGGGGGGGGGGGTCCCCTGGGCCCTTTAATGTGACTTTCCCTCGAAAAACATCCCATCTGTGCTTGCCACTGTGTGACGTGCTAAATGGCAAGGAATAGAGTTTTGGGAAGGGGAGCACGGATGCATCCAGCTGTTTCTCCCAGTCGGGGGAATTGTGCCACTCCTGGCTTGAGTTAGTCTACCTTGTTAATCCACTGCCATCACACCTATCACCCGTGCCCATCCACCATAGCTCATTTCGCTCCCCTTCAGCCAATCACAGGCAGAGGCGGGACCAGTGGCCCCGCGCTGGAATCCCCCCCACCTTTGTTGGAAAGGCAATCAATTGACCACAGAGTCCATGTTCCCATCAAGCAGTCCAGTTCAGTTCGGTACACATTCAAAGTTTGTTTTTTTTGTTTTTTTGCGTTTCCATTCGCAAAAGTTGTGGATGGTACCGATAGAACCACTGCATTCTTGGTACCACCTCGGTCAGGGTTCCAAGCGAACTGAGCCGATAATGGAAGGTGGAGTTAAAACACTGAAGACCACTTATTGGTCAGAGAGAATCATCGATGGCGCAACACGGAGAGTCATGCACAAACCGGCCGTTTATCGTAAATAGCAACTGCAATTTTTATTTTACTCCACCCAGTTTTTTTTTAAATTGCAGCTGGAAAATATGACGTACTACGTGCACTATGCCATTCGATTGAGAAAGAGCAGATGTTGCTCAGTTTGGCTGCCAATTAAATGATTCAACAACTTTCCTGTTGAAGATGATGTCATGGTAGTCGATCAGAGCCGCAGAGACACAAAACCAAAGAGACACAAAATGACCACAAATAATTACCACAGAGGGACACAAAACTACAGCATGTTGTGTGTCTCTTTCAGTGCTAATGCTTTGCACTATGTAGATGGGGTGGGGGGCCTTCTACAGGTCTTTGTCCAGGGACCTATTGTCTATGGCTGTGGGCTATTTGACGTTTAAAATAGCAGCTATGTATTGATATGTCATATGGTATAATTCATTATACTGAATAAGCAATCAAGTAGTTAATCACGTACAATTTATTATTGCCAAGAACCAGGTTTTTAAATGTGTATTTATTGGTATCGGGCTGTAATGAAGTAACTCTATCAAGAGAAACCGCCACACTCAGAAGATGAGAAAATGAAAAGGCTCTCTAACAGTTTGTGGTAAGATAAGGTCCCTGGGGGGAACTTGTATAAAAACCCACCTCCTGCTTCTCCAGTTCTATGCTCTCCATTATTCTACCAGGACTGATAAAGTATCGACTTCTTAGCTTGTAAACCATTATGACCTTTAGCTGTTTTCTGTGGACTATCGTGGCGAGACAAAACAAAGCCACTGAAAATTTACTAGTGACTATTTACTCCTGGTGGATGCTACAACACAACAATAAAATCTGTATTAATGATTTCATACATAGAAATGTTTAATTACAATGCTGAGAACACCACCAGTTATTGTTCAAACTTGAAAACTTTTTCTTTTGACGCTAAGAAGTTTTTGCCATTTTTTAAAAACAGAAACATCAGCCGGAGTGGGACAGGAAGTACATGGAATGCAAACCTTCCAACTGGTTATTTTAGAAACATATTTCATCAATGAATCATAAAGAACAGCATTATGACTCTGTGCCTCTTTATTCTGTCGAATTGTGGGTGCTTTTATAGAGCACTACATTTCTAAAATGTAATATCTCTTTCTTCTCCGCCATCTGAGCCTCCCCTTAAAACATATATCCACTCCAGACTAGCGTGCTCCGCAGTCCGCAACGATTCTGCCGTCTCGCAGATTAAGGCAGAGTGATCCAAACAACTTGGCAACACTCTCCCTGACACCGCGCTGATTTGCAAACTGATTACAATGTAGAAAAAAAAATACACAGCAGTGGATCTGAAGAGGTGTCGGGTTTTTTTGTTTTTTCAAAAAAAAAGAAGCAACTACCGCAGAAAGTGGAAGAAGCCAGCAGAGGAGGGGGGAGGAAAAAGAGAGGGAGGATGGTGAGGATGGAAAATAAAGGCTACAATAGCGCTGATTGTGATGGTGCATTCCACACGGATGGGGAGAAAATGGGGAGTGACTGAAGACGACGGGGTGAGCTGCTTTTAGACAAGCTAAAAATTTTTTTAAAAAAAGTGTGAGGGAAGCGAGAACGAGAGAGCCTCAACTGCCCCATCCCTCCAGAAAACTATCTAACTAAGATGTTATGAGATTTTCAAATGTGTAGTGCGAAGAAGGAAGACTCCATAAACAAGAAGTATGGGTACGCTGCGATGAGACAAGGTCAGAGGCATAAATGCATCAACAACAGAGGAGCAACACTGCCAAATAATAAATGTCATGGAAAAGACTGTGATCCCAAGTTGCTGAGGGAGAGTTATACATCTGTGTGTGTTTATGTGCTCGGCCATAAGCCTGCAGCCGGCCTCTCGATATGTGGCCGGGCCTCAGTCCAGAGAGCTCAGGTAATTTGACGGATCGTGCCACTCAGGCCGGTGATGCTTGCAGCTCTCCCTTGCTAGGGATTGTTTCCCCAAGCTTGTTTGGCCAGGCTGGCATGCCGACATAAGATGAATTGCAGCTCCTTCTCCCGACCTGTCTGTCTCTGATCCGTCCTCGCTGCTCCAAGGTCAGCTAGCCACAGAGTTGTGGAGAATGGGAATGCAGGTTTGGGGGGGCCGGCTGGCTGGCTGGCTGGCTGGAGGAGAGGGGAGAGAGAGGTGCACGGGGGCAGAGGCAGAGGTGAGATGAGAAAGTATATATGCTTCTGTGTGTGTGTGTGAGAGAGAGAGGGAGAAAGAGGGGGAAGACAGATGTCAGGGAGTCTGCAAGCAAGGTACATGACTTGGGTCTGAGCAGGTCTTCGTCTGCCCTCTGTGTGTCCTGTGTGTTTTCAATGTGTGTGTGTTTTTGTGTGAGTAATACATCAAACGTCACCGGCATGCCGACGACACGGAGCCCGCCGCCATGCAGCTTTGCTTGGCTCACCTGCAGTTAAGTGCGCTGGTCTCGCTTTGGTTTCCAAAGCCTCACGGAATGAAACCAGGGCCAACTTCTACGTTTACCCAACTCTGCTGTTAGAAAAGAAATTAATATCGACATTGATGGAGAACTTAAAGGGAGAGATCTACAGTCTGTTTTTGTGCCTGTACATAAGCGTACTTCTGATTCTGTCGTTGTGAGAACAGATTTGGTTTTCAAACAACTTGATAACCTTTTTTTCAAATGCCAAAACAGAGCATTGATATTGGACGCCTCAGCATAATCCACGATTACGCTCAGTGCAACTCTGTCTCCAATAAATTATGTTTATACCTACTTATTTGTTTTGCCAAATACATTTTGAGGAAAAACATAAATGCTGCTGCCAAGATCGTCTTCACTGGCAACACTTGAGTAAAGCAAGTGCAACATTTTTTTATCACTTGTCATAAGGCAGTAGTTAGTGGATGCTGGCTGCAATTATAGATTTACCGTGTATCAAAAATAATACAACAAACCGAGGGCTGGTCCATTGAGGAGCTCATTGAATTCTATTTCCCTTTAAAAAAACGCTGGAATATTCCACCAATATTTACAAACTTGTGTGTAACCACACCCCTTTGTTATACGCCACAAGCCCATTTCTCTGGTAACATTTTCTACTATTGTTTCTGGTGTTTTCCCCAAAAGTTATTAAAAAAATATATGTAGCCCCAATCGCCTTCTTTATTTATCAACCTGATGCTGGTTCAGATGAAAACATGAGCTCCTGCTGTATCTGGTGTTTCTCTGTGTCTTGTACAATGGCTTTGCTGACACGCATCACTAACCGACAATAGCTGTGTCCGTTGTTCACGTTCATTATGATATGTTTACATGGGGGAGTGGCTTTAGAGGGAGGCTGGAAGGGACAAGCTGTCTGTGTTTTGCCGACTTGGCGACTTTCTTGCTAGATTTAGCAATATTTGGAGCTGGTGCTGTTAGCTACTTTCATTGAAGTTGGCAACACTGGGCTGGGTTTTTCATTTAGATACTATTAAGTCTATTGTTGCTGGTCCCTCTAGTGTTGCAAACCCCAGATTTGATTTTCATGTGCCTTTTGTGTGCTTAGTATTATAGTACTTTAGGTTTCTTGAAAATCACGCCAAATCTATTCTTATTATTACTGCAACAACAGTGTAATCAAGGTATGGTTAAGATTAGGAAACCTAAACCATATATGGTTAAGAAAATATTATAGTTATAGATTTAAAAAAGAAAAAAGAACCTGGCCTCTGATGTGACACTTAATGTTAATCCATCAAACTGACCTCCTTGAGGTTCTTTTAGTTTATCTTAACTATGAGTGTTCAGCCTTTTTAAGAAGGAAATGTGGGTTAGTACGGTGAAGATTAGGACTTAGATCTGGGGATAAAGAAAAAACCCAAAGCTTTCTAAACTGTAGAACTGTTACAACATACTGACATTGTATCTTTCTAGATTGTGATAAACATGCTTCCGGCTATATCACTATTATCGCTCTACACCCACATGTTTAGGTGTGTGTGTGTTTTCAGTGCCTGTGTGTATTTGAGTGTCACTGCGTATGTGGGCCTCATGAGTGTACTGTATAAATGTCACTAGATCATCTCTTAGTGGATGGGGCTGAGTAAGTATAGCTCAGAAAAATCAATTTTGTGCCCCATAAGGGTAACAAAAAGCCACATAACGTTTTTTTTTTTTCAAAATGTGTTGGCTAAGCTTTAGACTTAGAGCTTGGCCTGCAAATCATGTGGCTCTTTTTTTTTTGCTGCTCGTGCAGTTTAAATAAAAATTGCAAAGGGACACAGCTCTTTCTAAATGACATCATTTACTTTTTAGCAAGCAACTGCTTACAGGATCCGCTTTAACCAAAATGTGATTTTCTCTGTCATGACACTTGATTTGTGTTGGAAAGAAGTTCGTACAGCGGGGGACATTTTTTTCTATTGTAAGGGGAGCAGTGTAAAACATCTTTTGGGGAAAATGCAGCCTCTATTAACATGAAAATTGCGGCAAAACAATGAGATTTTGATGTTTTTCCCAAATGTGCAGCCCGACGTGAAGCCTGTACATTCCTCAACTCATCTCATCAGCCTTCACTTCACCCCCGTCCCGTTCACTCTTCCTCTTAACTAAGTTATTCTGCCTCGCCTCTCCACCCTGCCGCCCTCCCTCGCCGTCCCCACACCCCCCCCTTTGTTCAATCTCTGCGCTGTCAGTTTGTGACTCTCGCTTCTCCCTCAGTCATTGATCACGGTGGCAATAGTGCAGTGTTTGCCGGTCTAGAAATGTGTGTCTCGGCGGGGAGGGAAAGGAGATCAAACACTTTAATTACCGCAGACTTGCAGGTGGTGCCAGCTACAGGCAGCAGTCATGTAACAAGGACAGGTAGAAGAGAAACGCCCGGGCGAACACGGATGCATCAGAGCAGAAACCTCCTTATTCCAGACGCACTCGCTTTCACACATAGGCCTACATCGAGCAATATCATAGGCTACCTTGCCTTACTCACACTCATACATGGATGGGCACCGAATGTGTATGCCGGGTAGAAAAAAATGGAACTTGAGTGCAGAGGAGAGGGAAATCAGTCACTAGTGTTAAAAAACACCATATATGCAGTACTATACTATACTATACTATACAAGCCACGCACGCATGTGCATGAAAACACATCCGACACAACATAAATCCTATTTCCACTTCGTATCAAACGAACCAGCATTATCTATTGATCTTTCTCTTAAAACGCAACGTCCTGTATGACCACAAAACCTATTGTCATTCACGTTTTATCGCTCCACTGATTCATTTGTAGGACCTGCACTGATCCTGCAGAGAAGTACAGGGACAGGAGGAAAAAGGCTGACACAGACTAGCACCGTGATTGATGCCCATGTCTCGCTCGTCCCTGTGCTGATTCAGAGCTCCGGGCGCTATGGGAACCAACTCTCTACTTCACTGGTTTTTATTCCTACCAGGTGGTGCGTCTTCCTGTCACTCAGGACCCAGTCGTGACTGCACACGGTGTCAACCAGCTGATCAGATATGCGAGAGAGACACCTGGACAGAGTCAGAGTTACAGTGTTTATTATAAGGAGGAATACATGGAGGAATTTAGAACGGTTGTCAAAACTTGTCAATGTAGTAATTGAGAGTGAGAGGGGGAAAAAGAAACATTGTCAAAGTATAACAGATCAAAGAACAGGTAAAGCATAAAGAAGTCAATTGCTTTAACACAAAGAGAGCCAGATAAAGTATAAGCATTCTAATTACACCAGCCACACAAAGCCTATAGCTAGTGGGACTCTGTTCTAATTGTTCAGGTCGCTTTGTTTGCGGGTTTCTGGCTTAATGAGCAAATTATCTTGATACTGAATGTCAGTGTATAGTCTGAGCGATGAAGTGTTTTCATTAGGATAAAAAATTGAAGTGGCCAAATGTAATCAAGGACACCAATTCAGTGTTATTGTTTGCAAGCAGAAATTATACTTTCATTGAGATCTTCTGCAAGGGATGCCGTCCCTCAAAGGCCACGAGGAAATAGAAGAGATAATTAGAGAGATATGTGAAATAATACGGGCAAAAAGATTCTCCCAATTCTTACCTACACAGTATTATTGTTATCTGCTTAAATGTACTGTCTCACAGAGACTGCCAAAAACACATCGGTTGTATGGTTGTTTGGTCTGGCTTGCACCACAGAAATGGGTTTATTTTTTTTCATTAAAGGGTGTAAGGTCTTTGATATGGCGGATCAATTTTCTTCAGAAGTGTTTTTCTTTGATAAACAAGGGCCTTTTCCTCCCTGCGTGAGCACAGGCACAGGCCTGGACCTCACCCAGCACATGTTGGAACGAGAGCAGTCAAAAAAAATATGGAAAAATATAGAGAGAGGGAGTCCTGGAGAGGAACAAATGAAGATGGAGGAAGCAGCAATGAAGAGCAGAGAATAAATATTTATGTCCTGTAATGTTTCTGCATGACAGATTCTATATTATATTCGAATGTGGTGCTACACCTCAACCATGAGAAATGTGTTGGCAATGAGCTGCACACTGTACCAATAAAGCACATTGGGGGATTTGGAGAAAAAAGAGGAAGGGTAAACAGAGGGGGGTTAGCTCAGGGTAGAAGGGAGGAAGCAATGAAAGATGAGAGAGGGAGGAACAGAAGGAACAAGAAAGAAAGAAAAGACAAACTGCTATGAAAGGAGGAATAGTAGGAGGAGATACAAACACAGCACAGGCAGACAGAAATTCACATCACAGGTACGGCAAATGGGACAGCGTACATCAAGCAGATCGAGATAGTGTACACAGGGAGAAATGGCAAAAGAATGAAAGAGAGAGATTTGTGGCCCGAGGAGTGAAGGGCATGAAATGAATAGAGCCAGGGGGCCCAGTGGAGTGTGTCGTGGGGATATGTGCGACTGGGTCAGTGAGAGGGGTGGGCTGTGGGAACTGGGATGGTTGCAGCCAGGGTCTATAGAACCAGCTGAAGGAAAGGAGAAGAGACGGACAAGGCCCATTAACCCAGCAATAGTAGCTAACCACGAGCACCCAGGGAGGGGCTGCAGTTTGGATCTGCACTGATGGGCGAGAGAACGTTTTAAGTGGTAATCTGCAAAATCCTCCTAGCTGTGCTGTTTTGCACTGCATTTAGAGCGACATTGTCTCTCACAAAATTACCTTTTCACTCAACTAAGATGCACTCTCAATGACGTTTCAAGGAAAAAGTGATTCTTCCGGATGACGGTCGCATTTTTATGGAAGCCTATTTCCACCACTGCCATCAAAAAAAAACAGATCCTGTAAGTCATTATAATGAGAACCTTTCTCAAAATGATGAGTACCTTACCATGACTTACCATCTCATACCCATGACTTACCATCTCATACCTATGACTTACCATCTCATACCTATGACTTACCATCTCATACCCATGACTTACCATCTCATACCTATGACTTACCATCTCATACCTGACTTACCATCTCATACCCATGACTTACCATCTCATACCCATGACTTACCATCTCATACCCATGACTTACCATCTCATACCTATGACTTACCATCTCATACCCATGACTTACCATCTCATACCTATGACTTACCATCTCATACCCATGACTTACCATCTCATACCCATGACTTACCATCTCATACCTATGACTTAGTATCTCACAATGATGAGATAGTAAGTCATTATTTTGAGAGAGTTTCTTATTATATCACTCACACAATCTTTATATTTTCATCACAGTTGCAGAAATGGGCTTCCATACAGTTTGAAACAGATGTTTCAGAAATTGAAACAAAACAGCACAAAACATGCTACAAAACTACTTGGTTAGGTTTAGTAAAAACATCATGGTGTGGCTTAAAATGATTATGAAACTGAAAGAAAACAAAAATGCAACAAAACTCTGACTTATGTTGTTTTCAACAAATGTACATGGTTCACACGGGACACGAACAGCAGTTTGGTTAAAAGCCCTGTGTTTCTTGACCCAAACACCACCCCCAACCTTCTCCCTACGCAGACTTCAGCAGACACATTTGAACCGTATTTGTAATACATCAAAAGCAAACATAGCCGTCACAAAATATGTTTCCCTCGAAATGTAATTCATCGTGCTTTTTTGGTTTTCTGGGAATGTCATTTTTGGTACACAGGGCTGCAAATTTAAAGACCCGATCTGTTTCTTTTTACCATCTAATGAAAACCACCTTTGGACAACCACACTGATCTGGAAACAACAGTGAAGTCATTGACAGTTAACACAGGTCCGTGGAAATGACTTGTGTTAACTGCAGCCTAGGAAGTGGAACGCAGCTATTTACTGGAGCGCTGCCAGGATGTAGACGTGAAAAAACAAACTTGACATAAACATTCGGGTTTAGCCGACTGTAGGGGAGTCTGGGGGATCATACCCCAAGTCATTTTATGATTTGAAAAAAAACAGATAATTAATCACAACCAAAAAGATACATATGATAATAATAGACTTTTAACTGCATCAGAAAACACTGCACACAGTTGGGTTTTTTTGTTGTAAAGATTTGTGATTAAAAGCACAATCCAATCTTGTGTTTTTAATTTTGCTTAAGATCATGCATTGCTCCTTTAAACCAGTGTGGATAGTGCTGATGTCTTAACTTTTAGTTAAGTCTGAGTTTCGGCATGAGCTCCTCATTAATTAGTTTGCTCTTCTATTAATTCTAAATAACTACATCAGACCAGGAAAAGACCTCACCCAGCACCAGCTGCTACGACAAAGAACGAAAAAAAGCCTCATGTGAGCTGGTTACAAGTTGAATCACTGCTGTGTGAAATGAAATCTATTTAGATAAAACAGATTATTGTTGTAAGACCTGGATTGATTGATTCCTAGAACTTACTGTTTCGAACACAGACAAAAAAGGAACAGGAAGTCACGCAGAACCCACAGCAGCATGTTCCAAACTGAGACATAATTGTGATGAAGAAGGCCTAACGACAAACACTGAAATATATAACAAAGACAGATCGAAAGAGGGGAAGAGTCCACACACGTGGGACTAATTTCACTCGGGCATATCAAGTGATTTGTAATAATTGCTGTGCTCGATGGCAGTTTTAATCCACAGGGAATCTGACGCGTCTACTGTTGTAATCTTCCCCGTCTGGAGGCAGCTAATAGTGGCATCAATTGAACGAGCTAAAAAGCTTTTCAGCAGAAACTTCACATTTTGCTCTGCTGACAAATGACGCTGTATGATGTATTCACAGCACGAGGTATTAAAGTCAAAAGACTCCCTGTAACTCTGATCCCACAGGTAGCCATTTACATCTGCACCATAGGGCAGCTTCAGCCCCTTTCAGCTCACTGTTTTGGTTCCCTGGTCCACATTGTTGAGTCACTCCGGCTCTCAACCTATACGCCTGCGCATAGAACTGTGGGCAGCCGCGCTCAGCGCTCATCCACACACAAACTGATTAGGCGTCCTGCCCAGCGTGAAATGGTGGAGAGCCAAAGTAACTGAGTGGCTGGTGAACACAGTCGAACATCCAGGAAGCCAGAGAGGGCCAGATGTTTTTCTCAGGAGTTGGCGGACGAAATCGGGGAGAGAGCGCCAGTGAATATTGGACTTCTCCAAACAGGTGGTGAGAAGGAGAGCTCGAACTGACTGCCCATGTTGCTCTGTTTCTTCTGGATGTGTGAGTAATGTTTGGCAATTGTTTGCTAACAAATTAGCCCTGTGATGAATTAGGTTAGAAATGAAATAGGCTACTAAGGCTTGTTCCTGTGAGTGTGTTTTGGAGTCTACTTTCTGGCCACCAGTGACGGAAAAATGTTCTGTGCAGCTTTAATTTCACAATGTTAAAATATTTAACAAATCGCAGAGACTGGAGAGAAATAGATGCATAATAGTCCATGAGCAAATCTCTCCTTCCTCCTCTAGCATGTTCCTTCATCTATAATGCAGAGAAAATCTCACTTTGGCCTGGGACTATATGCACTTGTGTGTGCCCCGTGCACCTTAATGCCATACGGAGCAGAGAGGCGGCACCGATGTGTGACAGAATAGCCTGACGGCTGGCGATGCGCTAGCAGGCTGTATCAATGGAAGTGTCTTCCTTGCTTCCCCTAAATGCGCTCAGACAGAGACAAAGACGGAGGCTGCAGACTGAATCCCTGAAATGGACAGCCCTGGGACGCCGAGTGAAAGTCAAACAGTTTAGTGCAAAGTACTTAGGGGCTGGATCTCTCTCTGTCTGCCTGGGCCATTAATGGAGAGTCGAGCAGGTGATTGCTGCACTGGTGCAGAGGCTGGCATATGCCAAGCCAGAGGGGTGAGACTGGCAGAGACCCCCTGCCTTCAGTGTCATCTGTCACCATGTGTATGCTGGTGTATGTGTGTGTAGGTGCTCAGCAGGGTAAGGAGAGAGAGAGAGGAGGATGGGAGGATGAAGAGGGCAGAGTAGAGGGCAGGAAAACCTGGCAGAGACCGAACAGAGACACAGCGCAGTATTGGCTCACAGTAGGTAGACTGGAATAATTGACAATCCAGAGCTGACACTCGGCATCGAAACAGGAGAGTGGAATGGAGAAAAAGGTTGTGTTTCAAGTGAAACTGTTCAGCTGTAAATATGTATTCAATTATTTAATCATGTCTGAAACAATATCAACAGAAAAACAAATATAGAAAAGAGTCAGTTATTACCATTCAGGGTTTGAAATGTCCTCTGTGCTGCCTACTGTGACCCGACCAAATGTGTATATAATATAACGAGTAACAAGTGAAGCGACAAAAGAGCCAGCAATGTCCCTGAGGAGTTGGTGGGGACCAAAAACAGAGCTAAAAAGAGTGTGAATGAGACTTACTGTATATTCACCAGGTGGCCAAACATAACCCCAAAGGCTGTTTGCTAACAAACTATTTAGATATATACATGTACATCAACTTCAAATGTTGGTGCTTTGTTCACGTCTCGTTTCCATTCATTACTTTTTAAATTGGGTCAGGTTTGGTTATAGTTCAACAATGTATGTAGAGATGCATTCAACAGGGAAGTGAGACTGATAAACATACATCCTAATTATCAAAATTTGTATTTGGATGACGAAAGTTTGATGTCATTCGTCAATATCGTGCGATCTTTCACACGATCGGTGCATTCAATTTATTTATGAGATCGGTCATGATAAAGAGTCTTTGTTATGTCTTACTGTTCATGAGTTATCAGTCTGAAGAAACGTTCAGAAGCATGTGATCCCATAGGCCACAGAGAGAGACCTCAATACAGTAAGAATATGTTTCAGTATTTCTTCTATCCATTCGGTAGCAACATCTTTCTCTTGAGATGTTCAATAGGTTCCAAGTCTTATAAAAGTCATTGTCACTATGGATGCATTATTTTGTCATCAGTGAAAGCTTCCCTGTCAGGTGGGGAAATAAAGCTGGCTGATAAAAAGAAAAAAAAACGGCATGCGTCACAGCAGAACCTCAAGAAACCAAACACACTTGAACACAGCGGTACTAGGCTTTATCATTCAAGTAATGCAAGCAATTTTTCCCATTTCATTTGTCCTTTCCTTCTTTTTATTCTTTGATGACAAGCTGCAAAGCTTGGTCCTTACATGACACACATTCGTTTTCAGCCCATAACCCCTTACAACCTCTTGAGTTCCAATTTCTTACCCAGCAGCAGAGTGAATGTTATGGGACTTGAAACCTACAATACTCCCTTTCTTCCTTTTGTAATCAAGGGAAAAAAGGGACACGGCTCAGCAATAAGGTAGAAAAATTAATCCCAGCTCAATGTGAGTCCGACATGCATAGAAAGATACATTTATTGTGCCATCGGTATTGTGGATACATCCATGCATTTGCTTTTATTGGTGGACCCAAGAACGGAAAGGTTTTGCGTCTCCATTACAACACAAATTATAACTTAATATACCGACACCATTTTCACACAATTCCAAATTAACCTCGGATGCATCAAAACAGAAAGTAACCATAATTAAAAGTAAAGTGTCGGTCCAATAAGTCACTTTTTAACCACAGTGGGTGACTCCTGAGGGAGTTTGGTCCATCAAATATGTTACTTAATACATCTCCCAGGTCTTTACAAAACTAAAGACCTCTCTTTCACCTCCATCACTGCGCCCTGAGACATTTTGTTCCGACTACAGAGGCTTCAGCCTCTCATGTCTGTCTTCCCATTTTTCTTTTTTCATTTAACTTCTTTGCCTCTCTTCTTGCCTCAGGGCATAGGATGTCATGGAGCAGAGTAGGTAATGCTGACAGGGTGTGACATTTAGGTGAGAATGTACAATGACTTTGCAGGTCACTTTTATTCATTATCAAGATGAGATCATGGCAAACTATTCCGCACAGGTTTTAATATGTGTCACCTGCTTTGTCACTTTTTGAGCTTTAGTGGGATCTCCCAAGTTTAAAGATTTATCAGTCTGCCAATAGCCAAATGAGCTGATCGCTTATTCCAAAATGACTGGCTTTGCTTCGCACCTTCCCCAGAGATCCCAGAGCTCTCTCTCTGAATTTCGCTGCTTTCAGATATATAACAATATAGCAATATTAAACTCCTTAGGCTTGGGACGTGTCTAAAAGCCAAACTAAAATGATTTTTTGTAATAAAATTACATAGCAAATTTTTGTTAAGAAACGAGTATATTCTATACTTATATTTTAAAGAATTTACATTTAATTCATTTTTGTACCGTGACAGTACACAACCTGTTAATTGGAAACTGTTTTATCAAATCTGGACTTAATTGCTGACGGTGACATGAGATATTACTGCTGAAATACTTTTTCTTCGTCCTTTTTGGCTGCTCCGAGCACCGGTAGCCTACTGTAACAGCAACAATACGCGTGCATCAAAATTGAAGCGGTGGCTAGCGAGACTGGGTTCTCTCAAACAACGGCTCACCTGACGGCAGTGTTTTATGACTCTGTGCTGCTCTGTCTTGTCTGTCCATACACTTATTAGATATACATTTCTTTTACCTGAGTGAGAATATGGACTTGTGGCGTGGGAGCGTGTTAAAAGTGCAACTGTGGGAGAAATGGCAGCCCTGCTATCGAGTGAGTCAGTTGTGAGGGAGCAAATGTTAACCGCTCAACTGCTGTCACAGGAAGCTCACACTTATTGAGGCCTGAAGCTGAGAAAATGGTCTCACAAGTACATCCAAACAACGGTCTGACCCTCTTGCTGCAAAATGGAAAATTCTGCAAAACACCTGATATGAAATGTAAATTAAATCAAGTTTGGATATAGCTAGTTTAGGTCAGTGATTGCAGTCCATATTCAGAAATATTTACAAATGTTCAAAGTTACATTGGGTTTGGCTGTAATTAGTTTTCAGTAATAACCCATTTTATATTGTATGTTAAAACTGATAATAAAAAAAATAAATAAGTAATACTTGCTGACTCCCCACCAGCCATATCTCATCGTACCAAGGATGAATGAAAAGAATACAGCATTACCGGTGAACTTTGCATAGCAGAGAAATGCATCCCACTTGGATGGAAGACCAGCAGTGCATCTTAAAGCTAAGCTTTTGGAAGCAGCCACCCAGAAGTGGTGCCTGAAGCTAGAATTATACCACTCCACACTCAGAGTCAATTTTAACTGTGGGGAATGGGTAATTTTGGCCTCCTTAAGCAGACTCGGCATCCGACACCTGCTGCAGTCTTGGGTTACAGGTGCATGTCGTCCCTTCAGGGCATTAGTTAGCAGCTCTGACCATCTTCCAGAAGCCTGGGAGAGACAGGGATGAAGCAAAGGGATGTCAAGAGTTATCTGATGAACTGTGAGTAGTGGAGGATAGATACCACCAGATTAGTCATTTTTAGGAATTTCATTTGTCATACAGCACACTTTGATAAGTCCTTAGAAGCTGAGAAATAGAAGATTTTTTAAAGATAATGATGTTAAAAAAACGTTTTTTTTCCAACACACACTGAAGATGTATGATCATTATGCAACACAGGGTTGCACAACAAAGTGCAGTTGTAGCCCATTGCTACACAAGAAAAACACAACAAATCTTTTTAATCTTGCGTCAGGAGGATTGCAAACAGCAGCAACAAAACAATGATCTGGGCGGAATATGGCCGACATCTTAACCGAAAACACTGTCCATCAACTTGGACTATGTTTGAGCACCAAGCATCATTGATGTAAACAGGGTTCGCCTCCTCTCGCCACACCGGAGTTCTGCACCCTCTCCTGCGATCCACCGGTCAAGTGCAGCTTGATCAGGGATGCCACGATAGAGCCAGGTCTCAGTAAAGATGTTGGCACAACATCACCGACCTCCCGATACTGGGTTAGCTTGAGTTTTCCTGCATTTGCCAGGAGCAGATTGGGTGGTGGAACAGCCTTAGGTTCAAGCTCAGTTAGCTAAGCTTTCAACTCGGCTCTCGCCGTCAGTTCACTGCAGTATATCCTGGAGGTAGGCAACTGTAAACCTTTCAGTCTTAGAATTTATATCACACTGCAATCAGCAGAGCATTGTAATAAACTCGTCACCTTCAAAAGAACATATCTAGATGCAGAGAAACCTTGGCAGTTTTTTTCCTTGTCTGCTTTCAATGAGAGGAGCTTTTCACAGTCGGCATTAAGCCCTTGGGACTGAACATGAGGGCCATCATTCACTGACACCTTCTGCCAAACCCACTTTTCACCATCCTCTTTTGGTTACAGAGTCAAATTCTAAGCAGTTTTTTAAGAGTGTCAAAGCCCCGTGTCCTGTTGCGTCAAAGACAAAGGCCCAGAGAAGTCTGATTCTCCGCTATTATTCAGTCACTTGAAAGACAGTGCTGGAGAGCGTTTCTGCTGTGGCAGGGTTTTTCTGAAAGCACTGGGTGTTTAAATAAAAAAAAAAAAAAAAGAGGACACAGAATAAGATCAGTGAACACTCTCAGAGAGGAGTTTTCCAAAGGTCACAGTGCCCATTCACACACCAGTTTACATTGATCAGCACTCTGCACAGTTGCTTATGCACCAGGAGTTTTGCCCAGAAACCCTACCATAAATCAACCACGGACTGAATCCAACATCAAGAAAAAGCTTGAAGTCCTTTTTCATATGAATGCAGTAGCAACAATAAGCTGCAGCAGTAGTACTTTATTTTTTTTTTTTGACGTATATCTCTCTGTGCTGTTAGACATCGTTTGGTTTTCCCTCCCTGAGTTTAGTTTGCATTTGATGTAGATCAAAGCACAGCACATTTCACACAGAATCAGGCTGTGAATCCCAGCGGTCACTTGAAAGCACTGACAAAATATATAAAGAAGGATAAATTCTACTTGACATGTATTCAGTCAGCCGGTGTTTCAACGGTGTGGAGCTATTTGTCTAATTAACACATCAATGTGTACTAGTTTAGTTGGGGTAAAGTGAATAATTACTGTAATGACTCGGTCAGGTTTCACCTTCTCTTTTGATTGGGGAGGCACATGTGGCCCTTTTCCCTCCGTGCACCTTCAGTTGTTTTCCTAGGATACTGGATATTTGACTTTCATGTGCACCACAGTCAGCTGAATATATACATAAAACACACAAACCCATGAATATGAAAATTGTGCAAAACAGGTGGGGAAAGAGTAACAACAAAGTTAGATGTTCATTGTAGGTTATATGCAAAAACAAACAGTACCACATAGTGTGTCAAAGGATAAGTATGGCAATACTCTTCTTATTATCATATTCTTCTTGTTAGTATTATACTTTTCTTATTGTCAACAAATCCCATAAAATAATAAAAACTAACCTAGCACTGCCTGTGTAGCCAAAGCCTAATACAACTATTTACCCTGCAGCATAGAGCTCCATCAAAAACCAAAGAGCCACACTGTTGTACAGGGAGATACGTTACTTTATTAAAATAACCATGCACTTTCATTTTTGATTCTATCTTCTTAACACAGTGCATATACATACTGATGAAATTAATGTTGATTTATTTGCAGCTGAAGATGAAGTCCCAACCACATACACTTCTCCCATCGAGGTAACGTCTGCTGACGAAGAAGTTGGATTGTATAGAAGTCTATGAGAAAATGACCATACTTCTCACTTGATTTATTACCTCAGTAAATGTTGCTAACATGAGTTTCAATCGCTAGTTTCATGTCTTCTTCAATTCGGCATGATGTTCATTTAGTCATTTATAAAGCGTATGCTTTATGGCAGGTTTACTGTGATCGACTAGCAGAGCCGTAAACAGCTTCTCTACGTCACTCCTTTGCAGTCCAGATATGGTAACTTACGTTCACGGGTTGTAAAAAGTCAAGAGGTGATGGCCATGATCTAAGATGTTGATGACCCATGTCAAAATCTGTCTATAACCTTTTTGAGATATCGTGCTAACAATATCAGATAAAGCAGACAGACAGTTTGGCTAGTACTTGTTGCTTTTATTGGTTGGGTTGGTTTTGACATGAGGAGAAAAATTGGTTAGTGTTGGGGTAAGAATATCAGGGGCAAGGGAACATAGGGTTGAGGGGACAAGGAAGTGAGAAAGTGGAAGTGAAGGACATACTAATGCATTGTTGTTTTTGGTCTTTCATGGTATTTGGAGACAATAAACAAAAACCTCCATTATCCTTATACAAATTGATTTTGTCAATGAAACCCATTGTTTCTGGAAAAGGCGTCATTTTTCTCTAAACAGGTGCTACGCTGACATGGTCCTGATGCCAAAATAGATAATCCTAAAGGTGACGCACACTTGCAAATATATGATAATGAGGTTCACACTGAGTTGCAAATCTGTTTGCTTCAGAAATGTCAGAGAACTATGTTAGAGCAACAGCTGCTGACCTGTTATGACAACTCTATCAAACAAGACAAAGCACCCAGTCCCAGCATGCATTTCAGCTCCAAACTGTTTCATATGAGTAACGACATTACAGTTTCAACCTAAAACTTCTGATGGAGGTCAAAAGAGATGAGATATGAGAGAGAGAGAGAGCGAAAGAGAGCGCAACAGGGACGGACAAGTTGTGAACCTGGGTGATGCGCCATTGATTGCCACTCTATAGAGCCAGGACAGATTCCGCATCAGCACTGAGGAGTTTCGATTCAAAGTATATTGACAAGTGTCCCCTCGCTTGGGAAAGGAAGGATATGTTTAATTAACGGTCAAAACAAGGGGTATATGTTAAGAGGATTGAGCAAGGGCAGCGCAGAGGGAATGAGCGGAATTGTGACACAAACTGTAGAGGAGATTGGCAGTGTCTACAATCAATAGATCCATTACGGTAGCGCGTAATATTCACACAGCGATGTTGATGACAGTCCTTCTTTGATTAATGATTTTTACCGGGAATCATTCCAAGTGCAACGCAAATGCGCTAGAACCGTGACATTAACAGCATAACACATCCGGTATGCGACTGTTTAAATGAGTATTGATGGACCGTGGCAAACGGGTTAAAGGGAGAGCCGCCGAAATGAATGGCAGCACCATAAACAATCAAACAGTTAATTGTACATTCTATTCCACTTAGCAACTTGGTTGGCTGAAAAGAATCAATTTTAAAAGCCATCAAGTTAAATCTCAGGAGCACAGAATCTGTTTTGGGATAAATTTAATGCTCTCCATCACCATCACGTTGAAACCCTTAATACTTCAACTGTGCACAAAAATGATTGAATTTCTGAAACTCCCTCTCTGCATCGTCCTTCACCTCTCAATTCCATCTCTTTATTTTCTTCACTTCTTTTCTCTTCTAGCATTACAAACGCAGCAGAATTCTTCTGTAGAAATATAGTATGGCACAGATTGATTATGGGTCTCTACTAATGCATTGGAGACCGCGGATGTTGCTGAGCGTTGAGGGGAAATGGATAAATCTACCAGTATATGCTTGTCTGATTGCACTGCACAAACAGCTGACTGTAGCTTTTTCTTTTTTCCTGCTGCACTTTTGTGAAAATCTGAAATAAATAATGAAACATATTTTTTTAAATCTCCAAACAGAAGTTTATAGGGGATAATGAATGTACGTATATGTTTTTGTACAGGCTTTTGTATCTCTGGCTGTCAATCCAAAAGCTGCTTATCAATTAGGCATTCATTTTTTTCAGACAGTGCCTCTCCAGGAGAAACATATTTCCGAGCAACTGCTTCAACAGCTTACTATCAAAGAGAAGAGAATGAAATCACAACTCATCCGTGTGCAAGGCCATGTAGTTTCTTCTCTAACACAGTTTGAGGGTTAAGTTGAGGAATCAATATCTGCATTCTCCCGTATTGTATGGTTGTTTGTAATACAATGACGCAGCACTGAAGTTAATGGTGCAAAACAAGTGAGTGCATGTTTAGCGTGTCTTTGTAGTGTTGAAAGCCTTATTCATCATTCAGTGGATGTTTACAGATTGTAGTTTCAGGACTACAAGCATTTTCCAGAGGCACACTTCATCTCTTTGGTTGGATTAAACAGAGCCAAGAGACATTTTTACCAGCCTCGACAGCTTGTATTGCTTTCACCTTGTGAGCCTGTGTTTCTGTCATCGTGGCAAAATGTGGTCCTGGAGACACCTACTGGAGCAGGAACTAGCACGGGGGGGCTATATTTCTGTCTGTATGTCTGTTTGTTGATAGTTTACAAGCGTGCAAGATACAGTCACTAAACCTTACAGTAGTTCAGATGTCAAAATGAAGGTTGAGTTCGATGATGGGTGTGGTCCGAGTAAAGGGGGCAAAGGGGAACATTTTTCACCCCTGGCCCGATATGTAGTCACAAAACCTGACAGGTGTGTAGTTGAGACCAATGTAAAGGCAGAGTTTAAAGATGGATGTGGTCAAAACAAGAGTGCCTGCAACAGGGGGATAGGAAGTGGGGAAGGGGCCATCCAGTTACTTTTTGAGGCCCATTATTGCTTACAATGGTTCAGTCTCACTAGCTAACATACTGTATATCTTATGTTATGTATATCTACTGTATATATTTCCAATGTGGAGTTCACACAGAAGAACACAAAAAAAGAATCAATAATCTCCTATTCATAAATTAATATATTAAATAAACAAATATAAATGTCAGGATAATACAGTGCCAGGATATTTCTCAAAAAAACGGATGCCCAGGATATAGTCATCATATTTTCACAACTGTTTCTTTTTTATGAAACAGTTTTACGGGAACACGTCTCTTTAAACCTCGGAGCATCGCGACTTGCATGTGCAGCGTGGGATTTTGCCCACTCCTCCCCGGGGCCACGGCTCTTTGGCACTGCCCAGTCGACAAATGTGATTGTTCTGCTGCTGGAGCAGCTCTGTGTTTGTATAACTAAAATTACAATTTGTAGTAGATGCGGGCCTTCTGAACACGTGTTAATGAAGCAGTGAGAGTTCCTGCCTTCTACAGACATATGCGGTTTAGAGATGCAATTACAGCACGAGAAATGGTAAAATACAAAGTATTCAAATGTTTGAGATAGATGTGTTGACAAGAAATAAGTTGGAGATAAAAAGAAATGCAGTGCATCAGTATACTTTAACACAACCATCCTGATTGATTGGTTATCTATCTTCCCAGTACTGTGTATCAGTGGTGGTGATAACACACTGCTGGCTGCCAACATAATATCTTATGCATGGCACCAAGTCTGCAGCACAGAATGCTTAGCAATGCCAGACACATCCAATCAAGACATTGTTCCACAACTCTGCAGAGGTTACAAAGTAAGAGTGCAGAGCAAAGGAGCCCCATTTGTAATGAGCCAGAGTGGGATGCAGAACGAGATAGAGGAGGAGGAAAAAGAGCAAAAGATGGAGCTGGATAGGACTGGATGAGGCTGTGAGAGCAGATTGCGTCAACGATAAGAGGTGGCGAAATCAATTCTGGACGAAATGAGAGATTGATTTGGGAGTGAAACAAAGAAAATAGTGACAGAGGCAGGTATGGGAGGGAGGAAGGAAAGAGTGAGATATCACTTATAGGCGACTGGAAGCCAGAAGTGGACGTGACAGATCGTCAAAATTGGAAAAGAGCACAAAAAACTGCAACACCTTCTCTGCTTACATTCAATGTGTCAATCAAGGAAGCTTTATTGTGTACCAATGTTTTTATTTTCCATTTAAGTTTAGTTTCGAAGTCTTATTTGTATTTTGAGATCTGAAGCAAGGCCATCATTTGTTAATTCCTCTCTCAATCTTTTTCTTCATTCAACTGTTCTTACTTACCAACTCGCAGTAAGAAAGTCTGTCCCCAGTGGTTGTTTGGATGAATGAGAAGGAGCATCATTCACTCGCCTCTTCTTGGCAGAGCTGCTGAACCGCGTGGGCAGCTTCATGCATTTCCCTGCGTGTCCTTGTTTGATTTTTAATTTTCATATCCGCAGGAACCTTGGCGATGCAATTAACCGAATCATTCTGAGGATCCCTCGTGGTTAAGTAGTTTATCATACTGAAATTATAAATATGTTTTTTAATAATAGATGACGGTTGATTATAATAAATGCTGGTTTATTAATTGTTATGAATTTTTAAAAAGGTTTCTATAAAACAAGTTATTGATTTAAACATATATTCCTTATTTTGGACACAAACCCACCAACCTACCTTTTGACCTCGGCTGGCAGTCACACTCAGACACTTGCTTGTGTGTATCAGCTAAATTCATTATTGCAAACGTTAGTACCGTCTGTCCGTTTGTCTGTCTGTCTGTCTCCCTGGCCCTTGCTCTCTCTCTCTCTGTCTCTCCTCCATTTACTCTCTTTTTACACCTCAGGCAAAAAGCGAGGTTGCTATCCTCATTAACCTCCCTGCCTCTCTCCAGCTCACCTCAGGCCAGCCCCACCTTAAGCTGCACTCATTACTGCTGAATCAAGCTGGGGAGACGGCAAGCAAAAGCTGGGAAGCAGAGAAAGTAAGACGGGGGATAGACGAACAGAAATGGAAATAATACACCCAAAAAAAAAAAAAAAAAAAGAGGAGAGAGACAACAACTGGGAACAAAAAAAAAAAATCAAAGAAAGGCAGAGATAAGGAGTGATTCACTTTTAGTGTGGTTAAATGAAAAAAATGAGGAGACAGAAAGAGACGGACGACAGGGGCAGGGAATCCATTAGTGAACTCGGGAGTGGCTAAGATGATGTGTGAGCAGACATGCTCAGAGCTTAAAACTATGGCACTTGCCATGGTTAGCCATGATAGATATCTACCTTCAGATACCAGTTATTCATCAATGCCACATTTCTGTTGGCTGCAAGACTACCAATTGAGAGTCAGAGCAAAGTGTTGCATGGCCTCTCCTGCAAGGATTCTGACTAGGCTGATCCCAACCAAAGGGCGTCTTTTGGACCCTTCTGCTGCCTTCAGGCTGAGTCAGAGCTCAACAATCCCCACAAATGCATCATAGCTTAATGAGTCACTGCTTAAGTGCAACAGTTATGGATACAAATGAATGCAAAAGTACTCTTGATGATAATGAAACGCACGTTTTTCTTCTGCCACCAACCAGTGAAAAATTTGTTCCATTTGCCCATTTGTTTCAAGATCTATGAGATATTAGGATGATAAATGGCACGAGGAATGCTCTTGAAGTACTGTCATTAACACGTTTTTAATTAGTAGGGGATGGTTTGTATAGTGAGACGCAGCAGTTATTACCGGACTGATGGAAAACGACAGAGCTCAGCAGCAAAGGCCTCCTCATGACTAGAAGGAAACAAGCGGCCGCTAACTGAGGCACTGATGTGACATGAAACACGGCGGCTGATCCAACATCAGTCTACGCTAATAAACTTATGACACTGATGGTTTTTTTCCCCCGTATCATTGTATTTCAATAACCCATGTCAGTGACTTGGATCTAGAAAGTCTGAGTGCAGTGAAGGAAACAGTTTGATGGAGTGGCGAATTAAAAGGGATGGAAAGTGGCAGTTGCATTTTGAAAGCCATAAAATAAAAGAGAGCGAGAGAGAAAGACAGAGTTGGGCAGCAGACATGATTAAATCCCATCATCTATTATAGCTCGGCTCGTGGCTTTGATCTGGCTTCAAGGCCGCACTCTCTGACGCACTCAGGCTCCATTCGCTTCTTAAAAAGGTGACTCTCCCCGAGCTGTGTTTCATCGTTCATTTACTATCCATCATTGTCTGCCTTTAGGGAAACACATCCACGTGCATATATGTCTGCGTGTGGCCCAATATATGCTTAACCACACACTCATCGTTTGGTTCAGGTAATTAGCGGCCTCGGCCAAGACGGAGCACAACACTTACATGTTGACCCTCAAGGGAGAAACCTTCACCTTTCCTATTTTTCCTTCTCTCCGCTTCTTCCAACTGTTGGCAAGGCTCTCTTTGTCGTCTCCTCCCCAGATTCAGATGCAGCTCCTCAATTTCAAGGTACTTTACAAGCGTGGCGTGTTGCGGCGGCAGCAATCATCGGTGAAAAACAATTGTGTGCTTAAAGTGGATGTAACAACAACTTGTAAGGCGCTAACCGCAAGGGTTGTATCAGCAGTGGAAATGAGCCAAATGAATAGGTCATGGTTAATAAATCAATTTTCTTGAATTAGAAATGTGAGGCTTGTTCCTTTTTCAGTCAGTTTTGAATGTTTACAGAAGATGGGAACCAAGTTAAGTACAATAGGTGGAGCTTTAATGTCAATCGACCTCTGTCATCTTCCTCTGACCCACCACTCCCCTCTTTTTCCTTCTCATCATCTTCATGTCACTCAAACATTCTGAACCCCATTCCCCTACCCCTTTGCCCACAGATCCAGCTATCAATCTCCATCCGTAATCCCCTACATGAATCTCCCATCCAATTCTCCTCTACTCCCATCTGTAGTCCTCCATTTCTCCGGGAGCAGGGGAGTTTATATCACAATTTCCTCTTCAGATTCTCCCTTTCTTTTCCCTCCTTATATTCCACTCCCCTACTCCCAGTCTTCTTTGCACCTCTTGGGATAACGTAACTCAGAGAACAAGTCTTCAGAGACCAAAGGTTCTCGTTTGCTCTCCCTCCTTCTCACTGGGGTTCTCTGAGGGACAATGATTACAACCAAGTCACTGCCGCCACTGCCATGGCAATTAATGTGTGGGACTTAAAGATGGAGCAAGGGGAAAGAGGGAAAAAGTGCCCATGCTCGTATCTCCATACATTAGCATACTAAACAGGCTGATGGGGGTGTCGCAGCCCAACTGGTGGCTCTACAGCAGACACTTCAGGGGCATGTTCCCCCAAGCAGACGCAATCCAAGTCAGACGTGTTTGCATAAACTGCACCATCAAACAAGCTCGGCGAAGTGTCCTTCTGTGTTTGTCCTTACCGTCAAGGTGCCAACGTCTGACATCATAGCACGAGTCTGCTTTATTCTATATTAATTGGGTGTGAAGTGACAGGTCATTTCAGCTCAGGCTCTCAAGGTGTCTCAGTGACTCTGACTGTGGGTGGTAGGTGAATAGGCTCAGGCTCAGACTTTGGGAAAGGCGAGTTTACTTAAATAGCACATTTCAGCAACAAGGCGATACAAAGTGCTTTAATGCAAAACAACGAGACAAAGTAGCAAAAGAAACACACCACAAAAGGATAAAATATTAAATACAAGGTAAAATAGAAGAGATGTTTAAAATACAATAATAAAAGTCACAGTACAGTGTAAGAAATTATTTCTGCACAGAAAGTCTTGATTTAAAAGAAGTGAGAATTGCAGCTGACGTGCAGTTTTCTAGGAGTTTGCTCCAGATATATGGTGCATAAAAACTGAACGCTGCTTCTCCTTATTTAGTTTTGACTCTGGGGACAGAGAGCAGCCCCCTCTCAGACGACCTGGATGGTTCATAATGGAGCAGAAGAGCAGAAATAAACCACTCAGCGCTTTAGAAACCAACAGTGACATTTGAAAATGAATTCTTCCACAGACAGGAAGCTATAGTGTGAAGACCTCAGAGTCCTGAGTATAAGCTGATGAAGACAAACATATGCACACATTATGCTACAATGCATCTTGCAGAATTATATATAGCTTGCGGCAAAGTGTGGCTAAGTTACAGTCCCTCAAACGAACCTCACTGTTCCTCCCTCTTGATGAGTTATGATGCACTCAGCGGCACCGTGGACAGACAATCACTCTCTCTGCATCGCGACCCCATCACGCATCAAGCAACCCCGATTACTGTGGCTCGAAGATTTCACCTCATACTCAAAGAAGCCAAGGGAATTAAACAATGATTCAACGATGCTATAACTGAGCCACGGCAGCGACGCAAAGCTTGTTATCTCAGTACAAGTAGGACTACATGAAAACGGTCGGTCACTGAAGTCATGAAAAATGCAGATGATGAGAGTGTAACATTTCTTGCAGGATTGATTGGGATTATTAAATCGAAAAGTAGTTATCATAACCTTGTGCGGCAGCTATGTGAACATTCACTCAAAAAGAAATTAAAGACTGGCTGTAAAAACAGAAGATCGACAAAAAGGTCAGAGGTCTAAGATGACTTCTCTAATTAGCGCTGCCGTTGAAGAAGATGAGGTCTTCCTCTTCAGAAAACGTCTCGTGTTTTTCTGTGAGTAAGAGGGCCTGGGAGAAATGTTGGAAAAGCTCGAAGTCAAACTTTTCCCTGGCTCATCTGAAAGTATATTATTGCACCATTTTTCTTTTACCAGACTTGAGAAGCTGTCCCGACCATTGCAATGACTCATGTTTAAGCAATTACCCACATGTGTTTTGCATTACTTCCTTCAGCCAACATTTGAAATTCCTGGGAAAGCACACACATTTCTAACCTTAAACACATGTTCCTACCACTGTTAAATTAACATTACTTACCTTCTTTGAATTTTTTCTTTTTCCATTTGCCCCTTCCACCAATATGCGTCTTCCTCCTGCATGAAGTCGGAAATGAGGGTCCACTGTAAGTCTCTGTAAGTTGTCTTTTAGAGTCTCTTGGAGTCCTCAAGTCCAGCTGGATGCTCATATTAATCCTCCACATGGCAGCAGGATTAATATGATTGTTCATGTTCCTCTCTGCAGCGTTGCCTTCAGGGATAAAAATCTGAGACAATAATGCTTTTAGATCCAAAAAATAAATGAATACAATAAATTGAGGACAATTTGAAAAAAAAGCAGCAGACTTAACAGCCAAGATGACTCTAAACTGAGCAGCCAGAAGATATAAAGAGATAATAACTTGCTCATGTCCAATTCTAGATTCATTCCAGCTCTCCACTGATAATAGAAATAGTTGTTTTGGTTGCTCCCACTTGCGATAGCTATTCTGGAAAAAAAATGCCACCCACAACATTTGGGGAAAATATGGTGGAATTTAGGGGAAAGAAATAAACCGATTTGGTCAAGTTTATGCCACTCAAAGAAATTATTACAAAAAAATAGATACAAATTTAACTTTCGATGGATCGAGCCTGGTCCATAAGGTTAATTTAGGCTCCATGAGCATATTCCCCACCCTGACCTCCAGCAACCTTTTGTTTCACTCTGCTGTATAGTGTGAAGCTAAAGTCTCCCTAAAGCTTTATAAAAGCCTGAAGATAATGATGAATCTGCCCAATTGTACTCGACAATCTGCTTTCTGTACGCCTTTCTGGCAGATGTTTTTGCTTTTTCGATTTTTTTTTCTAATCAAAGTTTTGGGAACATTCCATTCACATCTTGAATAAAAAAAAGAAATAAGAACACAGCAACATGAATTGCATTTTCTTTTATATCTTCAAGCGAAGGAAGATTCCTCACATCCCTAACAGGCCATTGTCCATTGGCTCACAGCAGGTCCCCAGCAGTCAGAAAGTGTCATACATAGTGTATTTTTTGCACCCAGTGCTTTTCCACCCACCCGTTTAAAGTTCAGATAAGAAAGCCTCTTTAGGATATTGCTGAAATAGAGAACCACTGTAAGAAATATTACAACACATTCTCACTCCCAACATGTCAAATCCCGCAGCTTGGTCAGCGGGCCTATAAGATTCAAACTATGGCACTTTAGGTACTCCTCTAGTGTCGGGTTTGGACGTGTCAGTCTCCGTTTGTTAAATGCATAGTGTCTTTTCAAAATAAACTTCCATTTTCACAGGATAGGTACAGTTTGTGCTCATTACATGCATAGTGTATTTTCAAAATAAACTTCCAACTTAGGTTTACTTTTTTTAGGTTTATGCAAAATATCTGTGGTTAGATTTGGGGAACAAAAGTACTTGGTTAGGATGAGGTAACGATTTGGGTTGGGTTGTAATAAATCTGTTTATTATGTATCTGGTGTTAAATTATAGAAGTAACATAACCAAACTATGGTCAAATAAGTCAACGTTGACTTGTTTCAGATGGGACACAACCAGCGGTGTCCTGGGTGAAAGTCCTCTGTTTGTTGGACCCACCCAATCAAAACTCCCACCATCTAATAATGACGCCGATGGGTTTACATTGGAGTAAGTTAAAAGCCTGAAGCGTCGGAACGAAACACCGAGGGTCACTGGCCAAGTATTTGACAAGTTGGGAGTGGGAACGGGTTGACTACAACAGACACTCAAAGCGCGTAAGAACACGAGAACCTGCTGTGTATCCACATTTTGCATTTGATTACAATGCAAAATGCAGCACCATTTCCCTATGCGGATGCATGTCAGTCTTTGCAAAATTAAGAAATATTCTTCTGTGCTCAGGATGTCTTACAGTGTGATGGGAGCAGTCGAGGTCCGAGGGTAATTGGCTCTGTAAAATCTGAGTCAAAATGCAAATTCATGTCAACTTTTTCGGAGGTGCTTCCACTTTTATTGAATAACTTGCAACAACTGAGTACAAACAAACTGCAACTTGCGACAGGTCTGTAAATAATATCTGTGTGTTGACGGAGACACAGCTGAATGACTGATTGCAAACATGAATATCATTAATGAAGCTTCGCAACTGCATGTACAGTATCTCTTGTTTGGATCAGAGTTTTTTTGTGTCACGCAGGCAATGTTTCCATGCTAATGTGGATGCTGCACAATAACTGCCCTGCGGCATTTCAGTGCAAATATTGAACGTCCAAATGAAGAGGAGGCGGCGAACATGCTGATTAGAGGAACAGTGTGGCATGCTGCATGTGCAAGGATTAATTGTTTTAACAAAAGCATAAAGTAAAGGGTGTATAAGCCATCTCTCTCTTTCTCCTATACCCATAAATCATTAATTGTGCATCAGTTACCCAAAAATACAAACGTGACAATGAAAATATAATGGCCTAATGAGCCAGTGACTGTCTCCTGATTCACTCCTCTGTGTCAAATCTAATTAATAGGGAATAATTATTATTATTATTTACGAACAAATCACACACTGTAAATAATGCCGGGCCTCGATTAGCTGACTCATTAATCAGTCCTGGTTTTCTCGGCATGCCTTGCTCGCTCATTTCTCTCCATCTCCCAAATCTGAGGCAGATATGCAGTGCATACTCTGTCTGAACACTATAAATCAGCAAATAGTTTGTTACTTATGCACACAGCAGTAATAAAGCACGAATTGGTTATTTGGGGAATAAAGAAACAAATAGTGAAAAGAGCAAGATATGAGCTAATACGGAAAGAATCCTCTCAGACATACAGTAAATATTGCAAGGAGTGGACCGAGAGGGTCCACTCAGAGGGATGTTGTGTTTCTGACCGAGGAGGTCCGCTGATGTGATGCAACATGTCTGTAACGAACTGCCAAACGTTAGGGAAGTATGCATACATTTGGCAATCACGGAGTTTTCACAGCTCCCTGTGTGGTAGTCTGCATCTGTCTCTGGCTTCACGCAAGATCATTATCACCTCGTGAAAGGCCTTTTAAAGAAAATTAGATCTTCACTATAAGCAATGGCTTCGCACTTTTTTTCGTGCCAGATGCAGCGCAGAGACTAAGAGAGCAACATGTTTAGAAATGGCTCATTAGTTAGTTCTGCGTAATACAAAGTGTCTTCCTGCATGGGTTCATGTCGCCTGCAATTAAGTCAGCAGTGTGATTAAGTCAGATGGGGGTGCTTTCTGCAGGGCTGTCACAATCTGCTCCAACACGCTACAGAGTCCACATAGTGTACCCACAACTTCTCCTCCGCTCTGACAGAATTCATTTTCAGCAAATTGAGTAACATCTGCTTATCAGCAGCACAACCTGTCATTCTACGTCGTTCTGTTTTCATTTAGGCGATCGTCTCCAAAACCCCATATGGCTCCCCCTGCCCCTCACTCACCCTGTAGTTATTATTCCCGCCTGTCCCCCTGTGGAATGTTTTTCTCTGAGTACTGCAGCAACACCGAACTCGCTATAAATCACATTGCATTATCACCGCGCCGTGCTTCGCCTCGCGCTCACCCCCCCCCCCACCCACCCATCACGCGGCTCCGATTGGCCGGTGAGACTCCTCGGCCGGCCTCTCCGAGCGGGACATCGGTGTAATCGTAAATCCCGCCTCCTTCCTTGAGGCCGGTGATTGGGAGACAGGGTCTCTCCTTGAACTGTCAATCAAGCCGTTTCTTGTGCGCTTCGCATCCACTGCTGCTCCCTGCGACGCGCTAAGTGCGGAGCGACGAGACGCGCTGCATACCAACAGAGAGACGCGGGAGCAGGCTAATTAAGCTCAAGTGGCGATTTACGACCGGCTAGGACGCGCAGAACCCGTCTTGTTCGCTGACAACAACAACAACAAAAAAGGTTATTTTTTGGTCGCGTCATTGGACAGTTTACCTTGAACATTTTCCTCCCATGCGTTTTCTCTAAATATTTTTCCTTCAAGGCACTGAGAGCCAAACTAAGTGTTCAGGTTATTTGTTTTATTTCGGCTCTGATATTTTTTTCTGGCTGACAGAGTCTGCACAGGAGAAGACAAACAGCCCCCTTTGCCTCTCTCTCCGGTCATCAGAAGGAAAAGTCAAGTGGATAAAACTGATGTTTTCGTCCAGTCACATGTAGAAGAAGCGTTGGACTATTGCTGTTGATATTCATCCACTGGTTCGGGTTTTTTTTATTAATAAGGGAAACAGAGTCCCTGCAACGGCACCACAAAGGAGGAATACCGAGGCTGCAAAAACAAGCAGAAAATCAATCAGAACTCCATCATGGGCTGCCCTCTCTTGCGGAACGCGTTTGCTGGATTGATCCTGGTTCTGCTGTCGAAAGGTAAGTTCTTACGAGCTACTTTAGCGACGCGCTGACGGCCCCGCGTGCTGCTGCGCCACGACGCATGTATGTTCGCCTTTCATTTTCTGAAAGCAGGTTGTGGAGGTGAATACTAATGATCTACCTGCCTGTGAATCACGCGTGTCTGCTGTGCCACTGCGATGCTGTATGTGTGCGTGTGCGCGTGATTGCGTGCGTGCGAGCGCAGCGCCTGGTTCATCTCCAAGCCAACCTCGTGGTTCAGTGTAAGCAACGAGTGCATGTTAAGATGTTTACTATGAAAAAAAAACTCGCATCCCCAGTCTTCTGTGAACATTCCTTTACGTGACTTGAATGGCCTGGTATCCCACGCACACGACGCACCAGCAGCGCAAAGAGGGGGTTGTGGGTGGTGTTGGTGGTGGTGGGGTTTAAGTACGGGTAGAAGCAATGCAGAGAGACTCAGGAGAGAAAACCAGTGTTTTGTTCTCTCGCTCTCTATCTCTCGCTCTCTCTCTTCAAAACCAAGGTCGAGAGAGACAAATTGAGAAAGATGGGCAGTTGGACAAAACATGCACTGGGTAGTGAAGCTTAAATTCATCCTCTTTTATCGCTGGCGTAAAACATCTTCCCTACAGCTCAACAAAAGGGACGAACACACTTCATTAATCTGCTCATTTACAGTGTCGAGATAACTTGCCCAACCAGAAGATTCAGTTGGCATTTTAAACCGCTTCATTGTTAATAACACACACAGACCGTGTTATGTTGTTGTCGTCCACGGGGAGCGCTGACCAGGGAATATTTAAAATCCATCGACCTCCTAATACTCTCTCCATGCTATGGGATGTCCCACCATATATTAGTTGCACACGGCATTCTCACCATGTACTCCTTCCCCATCTAGCATGAACACACACACACACTCACACACCTGGCTCAATTAGTCCTGCCTTCATCCTGTGGGAAATCAGTATATAAATAAATTATTCTGGCCCTTAATAACAATAATTGATGTGTCAGTGCAATAAGATGCGAGGTTAACAACGTACAGATGCAGACGGGCTGTAGCCTCCTGCTCCTGCGCTCAATGTGGGCAGGAGAGCCCAGCTGGTCATGGTTGGCTTGCCACAGCAAGCCCCTTCTCCACACCAGGCAGAGAGCAGACGGCCGGCCCTGCAGGACGTACACAGCACACAAACACAATGGGTTCAGCACCGCGCAAACAAAGCCATACCGAGTCACTACTGCTCGGGAATTTGTAACCTATGGGGGGGGGGTTTGCGACGTGAAGGTGTGACCAATCATGTAAGCCGCAGTTGAGGAATGATTGGATATTGATGGGAGTTGTGCACATGTGAAGCAGATTCATCCCATTGAGAGGGATCCCGCCTGCTGCTTTGAGTTGCTGTAGGTCCACAGCACGTCGGTCTTTTAGAAGTAGAAAGCCATGCATTATAAAAGGAAGAACATGGCTGTTAAAAGGGCACCGTCTGCTGCTCGATAAATCATGCAGCAGTGAAATAATCCTTTGTATCTGTGCCTCCAAGAGGCAGGCCAGTTTGGTCGCTTAAATGCTTCACCGCCGTTGTTTAGCAGATTGTGTGTGAGTTGTTATTGCCTGGTTAACGAGGAATAAGACTTATTCCCTTGAATGACGTGTACAGTATTTTATTACCCTAAAAGGCATTTCTCCTTGACAGAGATTATCACATTAACACATTTATTAAGAGAGAGCACCATTACATCTTCCATGTACCCTCAGAAACAACTAGTAAAATGTGTTTCAGACCGGTACAATGGCATGCCAACCAGGTTGAAAAAAGGGCTTTTTTCTTTGCTGCGGAACACAATTAGGCTATTCAAAGGTTGGCGACGGGCTTGCCGTGTGAATGTACAATCCACTCCATGGGTGCAATAGCCAGCTCCTGGCATGCTGTTTCCCTTCCACATTTATTCCCCCTTTGAGTACCTGAACTCTAGAAAGGTGAACATCCAAGCGCCCACTCATACATGCAGTAAAATATCATCTGTGTATTTCTGGCACACAAGCTGTCTGAAAATAAATCAAAACCCATTTCATCTATGAGAACAGACACTGAGGCTTATGAAACATTAAGGCTGTGAGTGTATCCACACACACACAAACCTCCACACGAAATTAAACAATTTACCCTCCGCTCAAAGGATTTCTGTTGTGACAGAAACCTGCAAGATCGGATAATGAGAATAATGCTGTCATTGATTTAGTGAAAAGTGAAGATGACAAGAGAAATTGTTTCTGCTTTCGGGGCTAGATAAGTTCACAGCAGAGGACGTTTAAGGTTACATATCAAAGATAATGCAATATTTAGATATTTAGGAAGCATATTTCTGCCTTACAGTATCCAGTTATGCAGTTATTGCAGGGAATAACCCCCTCACACTGTACTGTATGCTGCACGTTTGTCACTAATGTAAAACAGTCTACAGATGGGTCTTCCCACCCACATGCACCGCTGTGATGGAGGTTCTGCCAACAGGAAGTGTTCAAGGATGGAACACGGTGAAAACAGGTGGGGTCGCGTTGTTGCATGCCGTCCTTGTTTCATCAACATATGGGGGGCCAAGTGGGGTCAATGCGCAGCGCACATGTTAGCACGTAGCCACCCTCCATCATCCCTGCCCCCTCAGACACACACACACACACACACACACACTCAACTGGATCACCAGTCTTGGCTTGGAGATGAAGAGAATAGAGATGCCAGCATCAACAGATGCCTTGCGCTCTTATTCTGGAGGGGACTCTGCTTTTTCTCTCTCCGTTTGAAATCCATGGTTTCTGTGTGCTGTTGTTCTCCATGTTTGGCTTAGAAATGCCCTGCCATTTTGGCGGGTTTTTATTTATCTGCAAGTGTTGGCGTGAGAGGGCCTGGATTTGGTCTCAAGAGCCTGGGGGACAAGGGTTGGAGGTTTAACCAGCCTGGAGTGGGTCTGCAGTCTGAACGTTTTTCCCTCGGGTTTCACTTTTTTCTATTTCTCTATCTGCTGTGTGGGGCCTGTGGTGCTATTCCTTGCACATAGTGAATCCGAGATAGTAACCTTAAGAAAATCTAGCTGCGTTTTGACCTAGGACTGGCAGAGACAGGTGCTGTGATGTAAAAACAAAATTGGTGTTGTATGGAAACATCATTAGAATTAATGGTTACATCAAAATCAAAACACGTAGTCAACCTGACAAAGACAGCATGGTTGAATAAAGCAATGGTGTACTGAAAAGCAGTTGTGAGACATGTTTTGAATTTGGTTTATTATTGATATATTCCACTGTTTTGCGTAGCGAAGTAAATAGGTGCTATTATGGTAAGAGCATTACCGAATGAGAACAATCTTGAGATGTCATCTTTAAGCAGCAGAAACACTTGGAAAATGTAGTTCTTGAAAAGAGTTAAAATAGCAAGATTCAGTAGAATCACTTTGATTATCTGACTTAAATTACTACCCACACCAATATAGAATTGAAACAGCAATTGTACCGTGACTTCAGCCTTTTGAATACAATACAAAGAATCATGTCATTCCTACTGTAACAACCACTCACAGTATTGTCATTGGATTTCAAGGTGTTAAGGAACCACATCAAGGCCTGTAAGATACAACCTGTTCAGTTCAGTCATTATTGTAACTCATGGGAGATTTGGATCGCAGCATGGGTCAAAACCAACCAATCATCATGCAAGGGATCTAATATCTGACGAAAAAGTTCTTTCTCATTTTTTCATGCGTTCTTTTACAAATTTCCAGCAGCATGTGCGATCAGTGTCCCGGGTGAAAGTCCTGTTTATGTTTGACATCCTCCTTATGCAGACTGTATCTTTATACTACGTCACCTGACTTCCATAGCGGCAGCCTTGCCAACCTGGCCCACAATTATGTGGGTTGTATACGAATAACAGTATACGGTAAAAGTGCAATCAGTGAACCAACAGTCACACAATAAGAATGCACACACAATAAAAAAGCAACTTAAGAAGTAAAGATACATTTGTAAAAATAAATGAAAACAGTTAAGACCAGTAAATAAGAACTAGTAAACAAATAAATAATATCGGGTCTTTTTGGTAACTACAGGAAAGTGGGCTTCTAAAAAAAAAAAATGTTTGAATCTATTGCACTTTGTTCAGGAGAGGATGTTCCTCCAGCCTAAAGGAAGCAGTTCAAACTGTCTTCTTTAAGGGGTGGTAGGTATCAGCAACACTAAACGACCAGGACCGAGGGGAATGTTGAATTGTATTCATTATCATGCCCTCACTTCGTGGATTTTGCAGCGTTTCCAATTACAGGATAGACAGAGATGAATAACCCCTGAGCTGGTGACCCCGTGACCTGCCAGGCTGAAGCTGAACTCTGCATCTCATAGTGTTATCAGCTATCTGGCCAGAGCGGTGACTGAGAGGTCACAGGTTCAAATCCTTTGAGGATGAGGCTATAGCCACAGTGTTGCTGCGGACGGTAGGCGGCCGCGGCACCACCTCGCCGCCCTTGAGATTTCTCCTGTCGCTTTTGATAAACACTTCACTGGGCCTCACATATTGGTTCGGGGGGTTGGCAATTACACATAGTGTCAGTGTCATAAATAATGATTACAGCAAGGCTTGTTTGCAATTATAATTATAGTTATAATATATGGAGTTTGGTGCAATGGAAAAGGAACTAGGACGGCACTCAACCCGGGACAGGTGTGTTTAATTACTGTAGTAATTTGCTTCGTTACAACCTCCCAGCGTCCCAGTCCCAGCTCAAAGACCTGCGTCGGTCCGGGTGTGAATATGAAGGCTGGCTTCGGGTTATCACTTTAACAAATAGAAAAAAAAGGCTATGTTTTATTTAATGCAGGGGAAGGATCATTCAAGAGGGAGCAGAGTGGCTGTAGAGGCAGGAATAAGTGGCAGCTCGTGTACTTGCATCAACCACTGCCCACGCAGGCACACACACACGCACACACACACACACACACAGCCCTCACAGAGAAATAAACGTATGCATGCATACACTGTGGAATAGTACCTTTACATGGGCCACTGGGAAGATGAATTTCAACAATTTCCCCTCTAAAGGTGTGAGCGGTAAATCAATGGAAAGTCAAAGGAGCCCAGCCATGAAGGAGACAAGGGGACATATACACATACAGTATATACATACATACATAATCGTGGATATTAAAAACTCTTCGATTTTCTTCATATGAATGCCATTGAAGAAGAGATCAATAAGTCTCAGCACAGTGCAAATTACCTCCCTTTGGTTTCCAAGGCTTCAGTCCACACTGCAGATTGAGCTATCTGCAGGGAAAAAAGAGTGAGAGAGAAAAAGAGATGTTTTCTTGTTTGGTGATGTGCAGATGTTACACATTTAAGGGGAATGAATACTGGAGAGAGAGCGCCATGTGATTTTTTTCCCCTCTGTTCCTCTTCCTTCTAGTCTTTTTTGTGCCAGGGAGTTAGCACCATTGGAAACACAATTCAGATTAGTGCGGGCGGCTTGTCCTAGGGGAGCCGGGAGGAACGAGGGTCCCGCTTCTCTCCCTGTCCTCATTACCAAAAGACAAGGAGCTCGCCGGCAAATCAATGGAAAAGGCTTAGGCACTAATTCAGGCCATGCCTGGTGATGGGACTTAGCTTTTTGTGTGTTTTTTGTGTCTCAGTGTGTGCATGTGTTTATGTGTGTGACCCTTCCCTCGTGTGTGTGTGGAAGTTTAATCATTTGTGCTACAACAGAAGGCTGGAGAAAAACATTAGTTTCAAACGACTGCTGGATTGCTCGCAGTTGGAGTAACCTCAAAACTCCCGGTTAACTCTGCTGATATTTACCACGGGGTCACGCGACAGCACGGAAGCCCTTTAATAAAGCGGAGATAACGTCAGATTCATCCGTTAAGTTCGGTGCCAACACTGTCACCGTTGTAATTCTAATTGCTCAGGGTATTGTTGCCATGACTACTACTACATCAATAGCCTGCAGTTGTGTACAACTTCCTTGACGCTGAAAAATAAAAAGAGCAGCACCATGGCGTTTCCTGTAAACAACCCCATGCAGCGGATGCCGGCATCAAAATATGCCAAACAATCCACCTGTCTCACGGCTCAATCCGTGCCGCGTCTGTTCTTGCCGTAGCCGACGCTGTTCTCACATTTACTGTCATAACCATCCTCGCGCCTCTTGTTTTGTTTACACAGGTAAAACTACCGGGCGCAACAAATGCTAAATAATGGTTTTGTGCTGTGGATTCTCAGACCCTCCACCGCCTCTGACATCTCGTGGTGCTGGAGGTGTTGCTGGGTCTGTGCAAAGGGGAAGGCAGGGCGAGAGCGAAGAGAGGGAAATAAATAAAACTGTGGAAAACAGATCAATAAATATTTCAGCAGCTGCTCCCTTCACAGACTTCTCCTGAAGCCATAAGAGGTGGAGAGAGAGATAGATGGATAGAGAGGGAGGGAGGGATAGATAAAGTGCAAGAAAGGGAGAGAGAGAACAGGGGTAATTGCGTTCCAGACTCTCATTCACAGTGGGCGAGAGAGATGGAGGGTGAAAGAGAGAGGCAGAGAATGGGGATAATTGTGTCCCAGACTTAAATAGACAAGAGAGAGAGAGGGCATGAGTGAGGGGTGGAGAAGCGACACAGGGTGTGCTAACGAGCAGCACATACAAACATTGTCTGCCATGGGAACTAAAAAAAAAAAAAGGCGTACCAGAGGTTGGGTCCCTGGACTTTGGCACTACATAATAGTGAGTGTAAGAATCTCTCACATAATTCTAATTCCTGTCAGGAGTTGGCGACATACCGTGTGGGTGTGTAGCTTGTGCAGCGAGCAGATCTAAATGATAATGAGCCGGTCAGCAACTGAGACGGCTAATGCGTTTGCTGCTGCGGACGTGGCCAGTGCCGATGCCACTATGCCCCCGATCATTAGCCGATGTGTTCTCACACTGCCGTGAAATTTGCACACACAAGACGCACTTCACATGCAGCGTGCATGTTTAATGCAAGGAGTGAGAAGCAGCGGGGGATAAAAGACAGAGAGAGCGCTTATGAGGGTGGACAGGCTGGAGAGATGGAGAGGAGTTATGAAAAAATGATTGAAGCAGGGCTGCTGGGAGGAAGCGAGGGGATGAGAGACAGATGGTGTGAGGGAGGAAGAGGAGGAGGGATTCAAAGACCCGCAACAGGCAGTGATCAAGATGGATCGATTTTTGCAGGCAGATGATTAGGTGGAATCAAAAACATGGCGGGTTTTATCCTGTGTTTGGGTGATATCACTGTGAGTGGGAGTAGTCGAATTGTTTCAGGGTCACTTGTTGTGTGATATTGCGGCATTAAGGAGCTGGTGCTAATGTGATATGCCACTGGTTAGGGAGTCATTCCGGCGAGGCAGCACACCTCTAATAAGACGCTCACACAGTGCACCCACATCATAATGAGTGGTTTGGAGCTTGTCAAGAAACCACAGGTTACATAAAACATTATATTTAGACACTCTTTAAAATTGCCAGCACATACGGCAATCAAATGCGAACATTGCATGTTTTGGTCGCTATTTTGAAGGCTACATGATTATGAAAACAAACTGTGCCGATGACCAGTGGTAAGTCGGTACTTGGCGTGTAGTCGTTGCCCTCCACTCGTAAGCTTATGCTGCGATTTAGAGATATGCCACAATTGTCCTGACGTTTAAGGCCGGTACGCGGCTCCAGCTCCGGCTGTGAAGGTGCCGGTGGGATCTTCCTGTAATAAAGTGTCCATATTAGCGCGACATCCTGACAGTAAGACTCAGTTAACCACAATTTCACCAAAAGATTTGGCTGTGACAGCCCATAAATGGACTTGCAGAAAATGTTCCTCAGTGATTCCTTTCACCGCGGCATTAAAAACTGCTGCACACATTTTGAAGCAAAAGATCACAGGGATTTCTTTTGAACAAAATATCATATTTGTGATATTGTGCTGCTAATGTAGTAATTGGGATGTTAGGTGAGATTTCATCAAACATTTGTGCAGCAATAGACCATTAATTGGGTTTAGTGGAAGACGCTGCTGTGTTATTGTGTTATGATATTTCACTAATTAGATGTGGGGTTGGATAACGCTAAAAGCCTGTGCTGCTCTTCCCAGTTTTGTAATGCAGTGAGGGAAATTCCATTAGTGCATGGACCTGCATGGGGGCGGTTGTTTCGCACAATATTCAACTCCTACAATATTTAAGACATTTCAAGGATATGGTGTGTTTTTAAATTGTGTTTCAATCACATTCGGGTCCCTTTATTCATTGGAGGGATATAGGTGGATAGTGCTAGTCTAATTTGGTGTGAGATATCTTTCGTGTTACAGTGTTATTTTGTCTATTCACTTCAATTATATTTTTTTCTCTTTTCATGTGTTTGGAAAAGGAATTTGGCCAAACCAGACTCATTAAAATGCAGAATATCATTCCAGAGATTCAAGTCAACTTTCCAGTTAACATTCCTCGTCATTATTGAGCTGCGGTGTACTCCTAGTTGCAGCAGTTTGTTCAACAGCATATTTGAATACATCAATGAAAATGATTGCCAAAACCCCCAAATATTCCCAAAGTTTTCTGGGCTAACGTTTGATATACTCATCAAATATAGTGCTGGAAGTTCTCAATGGAGTTATCACATAAAAACTCACTTTTTTTTAAATCTCCCTTCAGACTGTGAAATAATTTTGTCACAGCAGCAAAACATCACACTCTCCCCCCATCAAGGGGGTACAGACTGTAGCAATGTGACCTTTATCTGGCCAGTAGACCTCCAGTTCCATTAGGGAATAATGAGGGGGTCAGAAAAGGGCAATTAGTTGCTTAATGTTGGGCAACGGTACTCTAATATAACATATTTGCGCTGACAAGTCAATACCTGACAGAAACTGCTGTGCTTTGAGACACGGGGAGTTATTGGAATCATTGACATTATAGAAATGGATTTGTTGATTTATGTTCCACTAAACCGGTTTCACAACCCTTAAAAAAAAAAAAAACGGTGATGCATTTCTGCTGCGATCGACTTTACGAAAGTAAGTCAGTGATAGAGATGCCTTTAAATGGTACTATATAATACAAATCTAGACATAGACTGAGTGATGACGTGACGAGAGGCCACCAATACCAAATAAAACATGAGAAGTAAAAATTGTTTTGCAAAACAATAAAAAGAAAATCAGGCTGTTGTCAGAGCAAGACCCTTTATTAAAGATTTGAATCAGACGATATCTGAAGCATAGAAGATAAACAACCCGATTCAGCCATGAAGCTCCATGTTGGTCTATTTATCGTAAATATCTGCTTTATCAAACCTGCAGTTACCTTTGTTTGTTATTTAGGGTTTGACAGCTGTAATCAGAATTGATCTGTATACTGCAGGGAGGCAGCTAAATCAGACATGACAAATGTGGGGCAGACAGTGCAGGTGTTTTCTCAATCAGCGCGACGTGATTGATCCTCTCTTGAATCCATCATGATCAAGCCTTATTGACATTGGGCTTCTATTAAGGTTTTTTTTTTTTGACGGGACAGAGAAAAGAAAGATAGCAGCTGATCGACTCCTGTGCAAATAATTGCATTTCAATTTTTTAATCCAAAAATGTTGGAGGACTTCTGCTGGTGCGATTGATTTTCCTTTTAATAAGATTTTTTTTTCTGGACTGGTTTTGTGTGGGGAATTAATGAGAGGAGTTATGATGGTAGAAAGAGAGTTGCCTTAAGGTTCAATTACTTTAGACAGCCAAAGCAATGGCATCATATGTGAAATTGATTGCACTTGATTAAAGGCTGTTTTGCCTCTTAAATTTGGTATTGCGCTGAATACGATGCGCTTGAGCAAATATGTTTGATATCATGCACTGAATAAAAAACGCTTCAGCCAATGTGTGTCATTTAATGCCTCATTTCTACTCCCTTCATCACAGAAGAGGTTTTATCCTCAAGTATATAGATGTCCGTTGTCAGCATTTTTGACAGCGCAGTTTGATGCAGCCCAGTGATGTTTCTTTTTTTATAGCGGGGACTTCTAAATGAGCAGAGCTGAACACAAAGATGGCGCGACACAAAGTTGTCAAGCCATATAGACCGAATGGCTTTGAAATACAGAGGCTTTGAAAAAGCAACATTTCAATTCAGAGGACAGCAATTACACAGTCAAACATGCAATTGGATAGAATTGCATTACGGCAGCGCCACAATCATGATAATGTAAAACCCAGCCAACTTGTGTTGTATAAGTTATGCTTCGGTGCTCAGCCCCGGGGACCCCCTGGCCCTCTGACCGATGCAACTTCCTGCTCTCAGCTAATACTTAAAGACACGAGCGCGCAACCTGAAGCCATCTGTTTGCTTTTTCAGGGGAAACTGGATGCCTATGGATACGGCCATATGTGATAAAGTACCATCAGAGTCGTCAACCTTCTGAGTCTGCCCCGATTCCCCGGGGAACGCCACATCTTCCCAACTTATAAAGTAATGAAAGCTGTGGCTCCCCTGCTGCGGTGCCCGCTGTAACATACTCCCTTTGCAGCAGGTTTAAAGGGAGCGATAGGAATAACTTGATTCATGCCTTGCTCGTTAAAGGATGACACCATGTAATAGTCTGTCATGTAAATGGTATGTCACAGCAGGTGTTGGGGAATAAACTACATGGTGCTGAAATCAACCTAGGGTATGGGCAATGTGACTGTTAGCAATATCACAATAATAATTGAAATACATTTCCAACATGGCAAATGACTGGAAACTTTTCTATAAACTAATGTAATTGTATTCCCCTTCTATGCATACCATCTAACAGAGTGCTTCACTAAAGGAAAACCTTTCCACTTCATTATGTTAATTTCTAATTTAACTTGGCTTGTTCAACATTTTGTTAATTGAAAACCCAATATGAACATATCGTCAAGGTCCAATTCCACCAAAAAGTTGAGATACAGTAACGCTGAATTATTGCCCAGTCTTCCGTCACTCACAAACAAAAACAGCGATGGTTTGATCGGGTACTTCGCTCATTAGAACCAGGAACTAGCCATACACATTACTCTGTAACTAAAAGTCACACTTTGATAAAACTCGACACATTTTGCAATATTCCTGTGCAAATGTATGTGAAAACAGGATTTACATTTTATATGGTATTAGGATTATTATAACTTTATTGTTATACTATAAAACACTTTCCATTAATTTCAAAAACACAGGCTTGATCCCTGATTGCATTGATTCCAGCTTGGTGCTAATTTCAACAGATTGCAATGTTGCTGATGGGAAGCTAGTGAGGAGAGACATTGTTTACTTCGTACCCAGGACAAAATAGCGAGTTGGAAGTTGCAAGAACTAACAGAACAAGGACAATTGTTCATTCCAAAAACTGCATAGATGAAATTTGTAATTTCACATGTCTCAATAATTCGATAGACCCCACAGGCACCCATGGTTACAAACAGCTGATGTAAAGATGTCATTCAATGGATTCTGGGTAACTGATTCATCCTGTTTGAAAGAAGGTTTAGGTGGAGGCAGAACCTGTAATGGCTCCTGCCTGTAAGGAAATGGTAAGAGAAGAATGCTGCATTACAGGAGGTAATACTTGGCAGGGCTGGACAGGGTAAGGCTACTCCTGGGATGGACCGTACTTATATAAAGGATGGATGAGTCAGATGGAGTTGGTTGACACAGAAGCACACCATAAGGAGGGCTGTGTCTGGCTGTGGTTGGTTGTTTTATTTATTAGCTCTGCCAGGTTGGTTGCCACATTCATTTCATGCCTGTGTTACTCCACCTGCGACTTCGGTTGAAGCTGCGGATTTTAAGTAGCTCCATAATCTGGAAACACTTGCTTTCCCTCAAACTGCGGGAAAAGAAATGAATAAAATCAATGCCCATGTGGCATTTAAGGTAATTACAAGTGACTAATAATATGCTTATTTCTTTGAGTATTGGCTTTAAGCTTTTGATCTTGTCCACGCGCAAGATATTCAGATATTCTGAATTGTATCGTTGGATACAGATTTGCTTTGATTTTTTACAACATAACTGAAGGTGACACATCAACTCAGCAGCAGACTAATATTAGATTGCATCATGTTCCCTGGCATGTTAGCTTTATTTCTCGCCAGCGTTCTTTCAAGGTACTCGTCATAATGTTGAATCACCTCTGAGTTACCGATTGATCGAAGGAAAATTTGGTTAGACTGAAAATAAATCTATGTTAGGACTTAATGTATTGAATATGACAGCCTTCCGTTGCCAAAATATGACACAAAGAAAATATCTGGATGTTGGATTTGAGTTGCAAACAAATCGGACTCCCACATCTGTTGTCACATTCTCGGAAAATTGGGTCAGGGCTAAATCTGTCCAGAAAGGTGAGTTTGTATATTGCCAGCAACAAACCAAACTAAAGGGTGGTGGAGTCTAGTGGCTCGAGAGACGAGAGGAGTAAAGTGAGAACGGAAGGAGAGGCTCTCAGCGGCAAGCTTTCTCTCTCATTTTAAAAACAAACCCCGAACAAAGAAAATTGACCAACCTCAAGCATCCAAAAGTAAGTCACGTCGTAAGATTTCACACAAACATTCAATCTTGACCAGAAATCAATTGTTTCTCCTTTGCAGTTTTAATAAATAAGAGAAACCGCAACAAGTGTATCTGAGACCTGAATCCCCACTTGGCGTCTTTCTGTTTTTCCAACAGGGTGACCAACCTGTCGAGATGTCTGAGTCCATGATCCAGGTGCTCAAACCTTAGTCTCGTCTCATGGTGCGTCAAAACCCACAGGGGAAACGGCTCTCCCCTCTCTTTTGTCCTGGCCCTTTCCCCATATCAAACAGACAGCCACTACTAAAAGATTCATGCATGTGGACTTTGGGTCATTAAAGAATGATCCACAGCAAAGCTGTTTCTTCACCCTCATAATGAAATCCAATATTCATGAAATGGATTTTCCTCTCTCTGCTCTCCCACTCACAGATGTGTGTTTGCTGGTGTATTCAGTCTGTGTTTGCACAGCCTTGTAAGGCTTGCACGGGTTAACGGTATCCTAAAGGCGCATTTTCATTCCAGCCAGTTAATTACACAGGGTTGACGGATAACCTTGCCATACATTAGCTGTGTAAAAACAACGCAGAATTAGGCCAAATCTGGGCTCTTCTAAGATTGGGGTCAGAGTAAAGACCACTTAATCAAAGCTGTGTTTATGCACGTGTGGATGTCACCTTACAGAGATACCAGTTAGAAGTTATCAGATTGGTACACGGGTACCCGAAACCTACAGTATGCAAATTCTGACATTAAAATAATACAAAATCATTGTCATACCGTATCAATCTGTTTATGATCCTGCTTGTGCTTTTGCATATTTTCAATTGTGTACAATTTAAAACATTGTAAATGTCATGGTTAATCATTAGTAATACATTTTTTGTTCACAAAGCACACTTCATACAAACATGTACTCTGTTTCTATTTTATGTCCATGGCCCGATTTGGCATCACAAAAATGTTAAGGTGTGTAGTTAAGGATAAAATGAAGGCTGAGTTTGAAGATGGGTGTGGTCCAATTGAAGGTTTTTAGGCCCGATCTGGCATCTTGGCTGGTGTGATCTAATCGCAAGACAGTCTTTAGTTTGTAATGTATGTCTCCCCAATTAAACCTTATATTAGGTCTGAATACAACAAGACTTTGAAATGTTGTCCACATCAGACCCCTCCCACACACACACACACACACACACACACACACCACACCGTTACTGGTGTAGCTCCAGTTTGTGAAAACAGATTTGTACGCTGTAGAATTTGATTTCCTGCATGTATGAGGATCAAATAATCATACAACATGACTCAGACGTGTTCCTCCCCACTCACAGCACTTGATATCCTCAATCCAGACAGCACAATGTAATGTGCTCCTGTACTACCAAGGGACCCAAGTAAAGATCCTTCCTCTAATCAGCCTGTGATACATCTCTGGCACTGGAGTTGTTCTGGATAGATGTTCTACTAGATGGCATTATCTTAACAAGTCATCCAGTTTTTTGGCCCTTGGGCTGAACATTCCCAGGCAGAACTTCCACACCGGTGTGGGCCTTTACGGATGCTGCTTACCCTTAGCCTAGATAGTGGACAGCTCATCAGTATGGGTGACAAGAGTTGGGGTGAAACCCTCACCAACTGAGGTTAGAAAAGCTCAAAAGATTGCGGTTTATTGAATCTAAAAATGTCACTTCTGTAGGTATAAATTGGCCATGTAGCCCTAATTTAATTTATAGGGTTGGCAGGCATACTAGATTTAAAATAAAAGCAAATGAGTGACACCAGTGTTGATACCCCAGGGCAGTATTGGTGGTTGAATATTCATGAAGTAATATGGAGGAGTGCGTTCTACAGTGCTAAAAACCAAAGGGAATAATGTGATGTAAAACAGCTTTCCGCTATAGCCTACTGAATTATGGCAGAATGTGTAAAATCTAGAATCTCTGTGATTAAAATTGTGCCCAACAAAACACCACTATCATCACTGGCATCACTAGCAATTTTAATCAAGTTCTCTTTTTTTTGCTCATATCATCAAGACATTATGCCACATTTGATCCTCGCCACCTTCATTATGATAACCACCAACACCGTTATCATCAGCACTGATAATCAGCCAAATCTTTCCTCCCATCTTCTCACTGTTATCTCCGTCTTTATCAGTGCTGCTAACTTCCAGCATCACACTCGGGTCTCTGCAGCACAATTGTGTTTTGTTGTCACAGCGAGTCCCTGTGTTTTTAACCACAATTACATACTCCACTGAAGCAAAGGAGGTAATCCCTTCTCTCACTGTCTTTGATTATATTTCACTGCGCTCATTCTTCAACCCACCCTCACCCCTCCATCCCACCCATGCCTCCTCTGTGCACCCTCCAGATGTGGACATCTGTCCTGACCTCTTTGTGTCGGTTGTTGACTCTAGGTCCTTGTTGTTACCACTTAATCTATGTCAGTGTATGTTTTCTTTAAAACCTGTTTCCTTGTTGTTTCTCTTTCTGTTCCTTTGGGTGTTCCTCTCTCAACCCATCTGCTCCCCATTTATTTATCTTTATTCATTTTGCCTCGTCTTTTTTATGTGCGGGACTTCAGTTGCTCCTTTCCTCCTCCTGTGTCATTAACTGAGTTTGCTGTGTAGCACCGGGCGCTGGGTGCAGATCTTGTGTAACAGGGGTACTGGTATTTGAAATGGCGGGGTAGCGTGCGTATTTTGCCTTCATGCACGCGTACATGTGCATAGGCCTATTCTCAGTGTGTATCTAAAGCCCCTTTCACACATGTACTGCAACCTTGAAATTATCTCGACATTACCCGCAGGAGCTCTATGTGAGAACGCAAATGTCACAATTGTTCGGACGGGCATTAAACCGACTTAACCCTGCCAGCTCCCTAGTACGAAGTCTGTGTAATGTCCGATTTAGCCCACGCTCATTGTGCGGAGAATTCACGGCGAGTGAAAGTGGGCGTGTTGTAGGCGTTTCTATCACAACTAGCGAAGAAAGATCATTTACACATGATGCCACCGAAAATGTCTAACTGAGGAGACGACGAGATTCAGGAACATCTGTCAGTTAGGAAAAATTCCAAAAATAGATAGACTTGGTTGTTTGTGACCCGCGTCATGTTAGGCCCCCTGCACGCTCTACCCACGCTGCATCACTCACCTAAACCAAACAGAGTATTGCCAGGAGGCGAGAATGGGTCTGACAACGGACGGTCTCCTGTTGTGTGCTACATTATGTGGAAGTCAGGACAATGTGCGGACCGGATTCTCCCTGGAAATTGTCCGAGAGTTCATATGAGAAAGCGGCTTGAATGAATCCAGAATCCTGGAAGGAGGATTGTCAGGAGGGCTATGGTTGTGCATGCACACTGGAGTGTTCCTGTATGCGTGGGTAGCATGTGCTCATGGGTACATGGCACGTGTATGTGTGTGACGAGAGAAACGGAAGGGTCACGTCTGTGATGCCCGAGGCTTTGAGCACAGGAGGAGGCAGGGTTAAAACGGTCGACAGGGTAAGCGCTCCCTCCCCCTTTAAAGCATGAGTCACCACAGCAAGTGGAAGCCAGCGGAGGGCCCAGTGCAGTGTGCAACCCCAAAACCCTGAGGGGGACCTCCACCCACAGGAACAAACGCTTCGTTATCCCCTTTATTGTTATCTCCGTTACTGTCGTCCTCATCTCCGTTGCCATCACTGCGAGGGAGAATAAAGTCATCACACCCACACACACCGAGCGGGAAGAGGAGCACTTGCTCCATTAACAAGTGTCTTCTAATTGGCCCTGAGCACTGACAGACAGACGCGCACCGAACAAGTACAAGAGCTTTCTATAAATACAGTCTAACAGGCTTGCTTCGCCCCAACGTGAAGTGTAGTGAGAGTAATGCACACCTGCCTTCAGACACACATGTGCGCACACACGAAGCACGACTTAGACAAACAAGTGAATAAATCAGAGCCTGAATACATCGGGGTATCTGGATATGTATTTTTCCCCCCTCTTTTCTTTTGCCTCATCCGCTCCTGCCTTCTGCTTGATCTTTCAGTCTCAACAGGAAAAGAGAAATTGAATTAAAAAGGGCTTTTGATATCTCTTCCTTGCTGCAGATAAATAAAATGATCAAACTCTGTCAAAAGGATGATTTCTGCCCCCGTTTCACCCTCCTCCCTCCATCTCTTTGCCCCCACCTCCCGTCCCACCCCTCTCCTCTGATTGGAATCTGGAAACCCATTTGGTGTCGTGCGCTCAGACCCAACTCAGACCGTGTCAGGTAGTCTGCGCACGTCCCCCTCAGTGAGTCTCCCCTCATTCCCCTCCCCTCTCCTCTCCCTTCCCTTTTTTCTCTTATTGCTCTCTCCTTTCGTCTTTATCCCCCCGCCGTCTGCTGCAGGCTCTGTGGAGAATTTGCCCAAATTACCTGTCATACTGGCAGCTACGTGTAAATAAGCCCGGAAAGTGTGTCGCTTTCTCAGTGCCCCCCCCCCCCCCTTCTCTTTCCCCTTCCCTCCACCCACCTTGACGTTATCTCGTCTCACTTCAAACCGCCCTTCCCCTTCTTTTCAATCCATCACATCTTTCCCCCCGTTCATTTTTTCTTCTTGCCCTCAACCTCAATTTCCCTTTGCTGTTTATACCTACTTCCCTCTTTCTCTGTCTCCGCTCTCTCAGTTTGCCAACAAAGACTTTGTGATTCTTTGTAGTGGGGAAAATGAGTTTGTCGCCAACTCCGTGGAAGATTTGGCATGCAGAGAAACAGGACATTGGCTACCTGACATCTGGCCTTGGGGATAAGTGAATTAGAAATTGCCATGTTGGTCCACTGTCCTGCTACCTCCAAACAGCTGTGGGTGTTGGGGGCCGTGGAGTGACGTGCTTATCAACGGACAAAGAGCAAGTGCATGTCTGAGAAGATATGCCGACATGGTGCCCAATTTACATGTGCTATATGCGGCAAATGTTAATCCTATTTACCGTTCTTCTCAATTCTGCAGTTGTACACTTATTTAAAGGTTCCTGTTTTGATGTTTCCAAGTCAAGGTGGGCATATGAGGTCAGGGTCAACCTCTCAGTTCAATTCTTTGCTTCGGAAAGGTGTAATCATCTCTCACCCATGGGCTACAGGTACAAAGACTGTGATTTGGAGGGAGGGAAGCGAGGGCAAAACCTGGAGCGGGATGTTGTCGAGAAGCGGAGAGAGCGATAAGGAGGAGGACATGGAGAGAGGGAGCTCTTCAACCTTGTCTGGCTGGTGAGAGCCAGGCTCTCACCAGCCACCTTGTAGAATTCCTCGAGCACCCGCTCGTCTCGAATATAAGCCAATAGAGATGTGTCATCCTGATGAACGAAGGAGGTTCTGGTTTATTCCTGGGCATTTTTAAAAAGGAGCCTGTCGAGAGCAAACACTTCTAACACCCGTCCTAATTCAAGGCCAGCAGTATTTAAAAGCTGGGCCATTAAATTTATCATAACAGTGTTTATTGCATTTCTTGAGATAATTCGGTATGGGCCATCAGCTCTCGAAATCACCAGTTTGCCTACACATATCCAGGGAACCACCTTCGCCTCTGATATTCAGCACTTTTTCTTTGCTCTTTTACTGAAGTCCAAAAGCCCATTTTCAGTGATCATTCAGTCTGGGATTTCACGCTGTGCCTCTCTTTGTGATCAGACAATTCATACATTTGTTCTTCCTTTACACCTTCTGTGGGGACAGTGAGTGTGAGGCGTCGCGGACGTTTGCAGAGATGATAGCACCTGTTAGCTAAGGAGGGCTCAATCATGAGCAGTCACGCATCACCTCACTGCGATCCCACCATGTGGGAAAGGGGGGAGATATGCACACTGGGCTGTGTAGCTCTCCTAATTGGAGATGGCCTGCAGCTCTAGCAAATATATAAGGAGAAGAAGGAGGGGATGAAACACGGGCAGGTGGGACAGCAAGCCCTCAGAGCATCTTTTGCGGGTATGTTTTTCTTTGAGGGTACGCAACATAGAGCTTCTGCATAAATGTACGAATGCAAAAGCACATATTCTTCCACAAACTCCACCATGTGCAGCAATGTAATATATGCATAGCAGGCCCCCTGAGGCGTGGCACAGCCATGAGGAAAGAAATCTAAGAGAGAAATTCCTCCGAGTGAATTTCATTAGCATACCTGTTGGAACCACGAACCACAAGGCCTTTTTTCACGTATGCAGTTTTCTCAGACATAGAGGGAGAAGGAGATAGAGGTGGGCGAGCATGGTGAAGGTACATTGAAAGAAAACAACAGGCCTTATGGAAATGGTGGCTGGTCGGACACTTACAAGAGCGAAGCGCCGATGTCAGAGAGCAAGTGAATGCAGCAGGAGATGACGCCCCCCGCCCTGGACCTAAGCAGGCAGCAGTTCGGTTTTCTCCTCCAGCCCCGGCAGCCTCTCCCAATCCCAGCTGCACACAGGACAACTGCCGAAGGCTTTCTTTCCTGCTAGATGCATGTGTAGGGTTGCCAACTTCCACTAGTAGAAATACAGAGCGGCCGCAGATGGATAATGGCGGGTTGTTTTGTTGACGCGTGTTTTGTTTTGTAATAGTAACCCATTTTTGTGTGAGGGACAGATTAAACCTGACTAAATCCAAACATTCACCGGCGCTTACGGGTGCCTTGTGATTGCCTGCAGCTACCAACATCTCTGAAACTTCTCATTCTGCAGACAAACGTGTCTACATTTTAGATCAGTCGTGCATGTGCAACATATAAAAGCACTGTTTTAAAAGACACAAAAAAAGCACTTACTCCAAGCCCCAAAAAAAAACAAAAAAAACACGCAAGTCAGCAAATGCAGTGACAGTTTATTCAAAGCTTAACACTTGAGAGTTTGCACTTTCATCTCATTTTCCCCAACTTTTAGTCTCTTTTTTTAATGATTTTGTACTTTTACTGGTTTAAGTTTTGAAACATTTCGATTTCTAATGCCACGTTTTGGTATTTCTATTCAACGCTTTACTTGTGTGTCACAATAATTTCATGCTTTTGAGTTGTTTTTTCCAAGCAATTATTTACGTGTCATGTTTGTGCCAGCGCCAACACTTAAAGTCTCCATGCCACCCTCTTGCTGTCCCATGATTTTTTCCTCTAGATCCTTCCCTAGCTATAAAAGACAACAGTGGCTCTTAATAAAAGGCAGCGTGAGTAGCAAACCTGCACCTCCAGACTCACACACAAACTGTTGCCAAATAATAATGTGTTGCAGGCGATGCCCTCAGATTTTCTTTTGGGGCTATCCTCCGTTCACTTTAGGCCAGTACCTCTGACAGCCAGCCAGGCAGACTAGGCAGAGGAGCAACAGAGAGGACACTAGAAACTGTGACAGCAAACAGAGAGAGACGCCTTTGATCAGGGCATCTTTGTGACTCCACACAGCCCTATTTACTCTGGTCTCCCTGACACACAGCTGCCCTATTGTCACAACAAAGCACGGAGAGTCTCGGGGACCCTCTTCCCCAACTTCCTCTATGGCCCACTGTTGGTTTGACAAGTCGAAGCCGGGCTTGATTTCTCCCAAGGCTTGTGTGCCAAAGAATATCTGCAGAACAAAAGCCCAAAACAAACATTCCCAATTAAAAAAAAAGCATTCATGAAAATGTGGGCGGCAGAGAGAAAAAAAAAATTCTATCAGCATATTGTGCAACATTACGGTGCACGAATAAGGAAACATGCTTTTCCTAATGAGCTCAGGATAAAATTCCCCACCATGCCATGTTGGCTTTTCATGGCTTGATTTCACATCCATTTATCCGCCCCCTCACAGCAAATAGGCTTGAGAATTTATGCTTTTCTGCGACAGTGGTGCTATCAAAGCGGAAAGATGCCTTCGGATGGAAGAAGAGATAATAAAAAGGGGTATAGACGACTGGATCAATACCACAGCACTCGCTTGTGTTCAGCCAAAAGCATAAAGGTGTAACAGAGATTGAAAAGATTGAGCCAGATGGCAAAAAGACATGGTCTTAAAAATTTTTTAAATTTTGTCTACTTTTCCTGAAAGAGTAATTCAGGTGCATGCAGCCAGGATGTCTGTGGCTTTTTTGAAACAGCATTATTTTTACGCTCTGCTGCGGTTTGGTTGAATGTCTTCTTTTTTCTTTCTCTGTTTGATCTTTTATTTTTGTTGTTTGTTTTCTTTTTACTCGTGTATGCAGGACACCAAGGCGGAGCTGGATCACACGCAGCTTTGGCTCTCCAAAGCTGATTGAATTCCTAAGCCCATTTCCCTTCAGAAAGGGAACTAGTGAAAGCAAAAATGATGCATCTCATGAGCGCTCCAAGACTATCTTTTGCCTTTTCATTCTCTGACCAGTTTAACTGTGTAAGCAAATCCCACGCTCAAATTGAGCGATACAACCTTTTACTCACTTTGCTGTTGTACTTAAAATCAGCAGGTGCCCTTTTTTTTTCAGCTGTGAGAGTAAAAACAAAACTTTCATTTGATTTCCTCTGCAAACCTAATTTGAACCTCTTAAAAAAAAAGGACTAGTTGAGAGAGGGAAGGGTTTTGAGCTATTGATTTCTGCACATTTCCTCAAAGAGAATCCTCTGCCGCTGTACAAATGAGCACATAATGGTATGCCCACAATGTATTTTGATTGGATTACCCCAGTGCCCAGGAAGATGCTTGCTCAATATGTTGGCAGTGCAGCGAGAGGAGAGTAAGTGGACATGCTCAGATTGGGATTGATTTAGCAGCAAGCGTCACTGGAGCGCTTGTTACTCCCCAGTGTTTCCCCTGGCCGCCAAATTATCCTGAAAACCCAAGCAAATCAACCCTAAAATGTCTATAGAGCTGTGTTTGTGCAGCGCCGTCCAACAAACGCGTCATCTATGGTGACTTGTGGTGGAATTCTCGAAGGAATTGCAGTTGCAGTCGGCTACTCCATTTAATAACGGTGAATCTTCGACAGGAAGTACATCTGCAAGGATAATTAGCCATGCTTGGTGGGGGTTTTTTCACACAAATGACACATGAGAGTAATTCTATTTGATGTGATTCCCCAGGCGGATTAGCGCTGCAGCTCAGTGGGAGACCGGAGCCTGTCCACCGTAGCCTCACTTTGCTGCTAAGAGGGGTCGTGGATGCGCCACAGAGAATGGCTGGGGTCCCGTCATCTCCCCTGCATTTCAACAAGAACCGAGTGGGAAATGAGAGGGGAATGTGGAGACAGAGAAAAATAAGAGTATTTGTTCTAATGGAGACGAGAAGTCATGCCAGTGTCGGCAGGGGGAAAACACTTTGCTGATGACGGAGACACTGAAGAGTATTGTTAGCCTTGGTGGAGAGTAGCGCAAGTAAAACGTAGGAGGTGGGGGGGGGGGGGG